>NW_025400985.1:4597453-4714795 GCF_015345945.1 Tribolium madens | reverse complement strand
AAAATAATATGTTAAAATTGTTTCATGTAAAGAAACGTATGATTGTTAAAATCAGTGTTGCTCAAATTAAAGTCAGTAATGTTGAATAAAAAAACCCAAATTTTTATTTCATTTATACTGTTTTCCAAATATTAGATAAACGTTGCTTTACAGGAAAAACCTATAACACATTAAAAAAATGTGAAGCAATTCATGCAATTCTAATAAAATTATGGTTTTACTTAAACAAATGATTATTTTCTCTGGAATGCATACCTGAACACGCGTTACAGCTCAAGGATATGTGATACACTTTCAGATCTGCTCTGTGTAAATGAAAAAACTTAACAACACCCTACTCACCTTTTTATTCAAACTTGCAAAGCAACGTTGTGAAATTCACAGGAGCAAAAAAACGAACAAAAGTAAGAGAATTACAATTGTATATCTAACCTTTATACTTAGTTCATTTCTTTTATTGTTCGACCATTTATTATAGTCAACACTTAACTTTCGATTAGTAATAACGGTCATTATCCTTCACAAATTTACAACTATTTTCCAATGATTCATAAATATCTTCATTTATTTTATTGATATTTGTACATCAGGGGTCACTATTGCAATAGCTATCACTAATTATATAATAACTTGAAATTGCAATTATTCTGCGACAATTACTATAACGAAACATTCTTGGGATTATCGGCAAATCCTTGAAACATAAAGCTTTTACAAGTTTTATACAGTAAATTAATCATTCACTAGAAAAGATTGTAAAAACACGTTTTCTAACACGATTGGCCATTTAATAAAATTCTTGTTTTAAAAATTTCGCAAGTGGTAGACGCATAATAATTTACCTTGTTTATATCACTAATAGCGATTACTACTGTGTAGAAAACGGGTTTAACTGGGAGGAAAATTATTATATAAAATGTTTTCCACTATAACCATAATCAATTGTATAGAAAGTTACAGTTTTATTTACATTTATATCGATAGTAATTAGGTGAAGACATGGAAGGACAGTATTTGTATAGTGATTGATGCAGGAAGTCTCTTCAAAATATTAATCAAAGCGTCAAATAATTTAATTATTATTATTATCTAATTTGAATTCGCTCTATGCTTCGAATTAGAGAGAAACTGTTATTACAAAATCAGTTCTTTTTTGATTAACGACATTTATAATTAGCCGTTCACATGCAATTTTGAATGTCCAAAACCGTAAACAATTATGTCACCTCAGCGATGCTTTCTTCCCAAATCAGGTTTAAAAAAACTCCAGTGAATGTAATCAATTTCCAAAAAAAGATGACATACTTGCTTGATTTTAAATTCTTGTTATATAACAGCCTCAAGTGTAATTAGTTTTCGTGTAATTGAAACAAAAAGTGATCCACTTACTGCAGTTTCAAGAACAATCCTTTCTAATCCTCTAGGAAAAACCACACACAAGAACTGATGCTAATACCGGTGTTAGACACCACTTCTCGAGAAGATTGAAACACTATTAACCTTCTTTTCGTAAAAAAAATATCGTTTGTCAAATGAGTCAAGGCTGATTGGCTCACTTTCTTACATAAGACGCTTGGATAGACATAATGGAAGATAAACATTGCTGGGAATGCAGACCATTGGTCAAGAATGAGTGGAAACGGAAAAATCGTTCAAGAGTGGTGGAAATTGCTTGTAATTTAATGCTTGTCGATAGTCTCATGCACTTATCATTTTATTATTGTAAGGGAACTCGACAAAACATCCCATTATTATTTTTACCCAGACTTTCTCAACCAATTACCGACTTTTCTGCACTTGCGTTTAATCTACATGCAAGATCAAGTCATGTCTCAGACAATTTAATAAAATTTGCGAAATGGCGAACGTCAAGGCTTTGTATTAACCTTAAGTGAGGATAATTTGGGTATTTGTATGATGTGCTTGCTTAATTTCGTAATTTTTTATTGCACAGATATTATAATAGAAATGTCGAATATTTTGGGAAGATGCATATGTTAGAACTAGTCTATAGGTTGCTTCTTACGTCATGTCAAATTTTTTCTATTGCAAAAATATATTCACACATCGCTAGCTCTTTAAGTAGGTCATCATATCTTAAATTCGAATTTTAACTGCTGACATAACTATTAACAAATATTTTTGTTTAATGGAAGTATCGGCCTAGTTATTATTTAACTTCAGAAATTTTTGAACTGTTTATTTATGTTTAGCTACCGGCTGCGTTTAGGAAAATTTCACATATTAGATAAATCTTTGATGAAGAACGAAAGTGATGGCGTAAGTGAACTGTTAGTACAAAATTATCAATTCTCTGTAAAAAAATAGAGAAACATTATTGTAAAGTTTTTTTAGAATAATTTTTAACAAGAAATGTTTGCGAAATCTCCTGTAACTATATTCATATAGTGAGTACACTCATTTTTAGTTTTACGTTGTTGTAATTCTTATCTAGTATTTCACTAGAAGAGCATCTGTTTCAAAATATAATTTCATCATTTTTTTGGTTTTTATGCTTTCACAAAACGGATTTATTATCTTCATGCGTGTTCTAGAATGTAATAACTTTGTTTTTTATAGATAAAATCTGAAAATGCACTTTTCGCATAAATTTACATTTGTGATTTTTCTCCTTGTTTACTAATTCTAATTATTATTGTAAGAAAAACAAGTTCTATTCAAATGATGTTAAATCATTTAATCAGTGACGATTTATTTAATCTTTCTCTTTCGTTGTGTATGTTATAAATAATAACAAATTATTAAAATAAATATATCATTAAATAATTAAAACTTGAAACGTACAACACATTATTATAAAAACTTATACAGTGTGGTGTATTAATGTAATAAATTTTTAATCGAAGGATAAAGGATGTTTATTCCAGAGATGTACACAAAACTTTCCTCCCAATAGAGTAGAATAATAATAAAATAAAAAAATGATATATAAAAATCTGTTTCATTTATTTTATTCCCGAGATAAAGTACCAGATTATTTAGTCAAAAACCAAAGAATAAAGCCTCACTTTATTTCCTGTTTTGATAAAAATCAATTTTAATTCAATTGATTATTTAAATCAAACGCAGTATCAAGTGATAAGTGTAATTATTATTTTTGGTTGCTTCTATAACAATTTTAGAAATTATGATTTTTTTAATTAGGAAAATAGTTTCACTTTTGACATGTTTTATTTAATAATTATGTTAGATAAAATAAAACCTGAATTATTTACCTCATATTTCAAATATTAAAAAAAAAAAAACGTTGGTTCGATGTTCACTGGTAGAAATAGTATGGATATGTTTTGTATAGTGGGGAAAAACCAAATTCTTTATTTTTATATAGACATGTTTGCAAATATTAAAAAAGAATACGTTAGTTCCATGTTATGATATAGATATGTTTTGTGTAGTGGGGAGAAACCAAATTCTTTATTTTTATATAGGCAACCAACAATATGTTTTACTTATTTTGAAGAATAAGCAGCAGTTCGCTGTATTTTCTTACAAACCCCTATTTCTCTTTAATTGTTAGAACGTTTAAAAATTAATGTCTCTATAAAGCGTTCTTCAAAATTTAGTATGTTTTTTTCTTTTGTTGTACCAAACCTTAGAATTATTATTATTATTTGATTATATTATGTATTATTTAATGCTCCCCTTTCCTAAAAGTTTTTGGACGACGCGTTAAGTATCGCTGCTTTAGTTTGGAGCACATATTATTATGTTATTATAAAACGAGTCTTTTTTTAAATTTGTCGTCAAAGCTATCCATTAAAGTTCGATTGTGAACGAACCTCCGTATTGACGGAAGTTATTAATCTGACATTTGACATCTCGCCGGGCGTATTAAAAATTGTGGTCCGTTCACAACACACTCATATCACTGCCAACTATAACGTCAAATTTAAATAAGCAGCCGTTATTATTATAATAGCCAACCTTAAACAATGCTTACAACTTTTACAGCAATCCCTCATTAATTCTTTATAGTTTTTCTTAAAGGGTGCGAATATTTCAAAAGCTATTTACTAATCAAAAAACCCGGCCCAATCTTGTAAAAAAAATTATAGTTTTTTTTTGTACAAAACCATTTTTTCTAACACTTTGTAAACATAAGCAAAAAAGCGTAAAACGAGACTCTCTTGGTGCTCCTCTGAGAATTTTCAGTATGTTTACCTTTTAACTAAACCAAATACATTCGTAAAGTTTAAAATTCGATTCTCGACCATGCATTAACTTGTTGATTGACTAGACTATAAAGGCATTTCACGAAACCTGCTATGCGATTAATACGACTAGTTATTTATGGACCAGGGCATTATTAGATGTTTGTGGCCTCCGAGACTAAGTTTGCAAAACCGAGGGCCTTGAGTTCAAAATTCTTGTAAGTTTATGTTTCACCTGAAATTAAAAAAAATCAAATTCAAATATGACAAATTAAAGTATCCGATGAATACACAGTATTTTGAGAAACAAGTAAAGTATCCTGGCAAATAAGTTGGAAAAACCTTAACGACTGTAATTCCTTCATAACAGACCTCAGTCGAAGTCATTATGAATCAATAATAAATAACATGACATTGTTCATAATATAAAATATTACTTCATCTAACGATTAGAATATACAAAGATAAAAAATATATATTTGTTTTTCAGGCACTTGCAGGTTTACGTAATTAAAAAAGTGTAAAAATTGATTTTAAAAAAAATTTGTTTTTGCCCGGCGCATCCACCAAAATTTAAAAACCAAATATATATAAAAAACAATATAACTCGTATTAGTCTGAAAATAAAGTAGTATTATTTTAAACAAATTGTAAAAACAAAATTATGGTTTAAAATTAAAAAAAAACAGTAGCAAAAAATCTGTATTGTTTTTTTTTAGATTTTCGTTTAATTATTATTATCATTTAGACCTATAGAACAAAATACCAAATGTGGCAATAATTTTTAAAATTACAACATCTTGTCCGAATCATCAACACCTAAAAACACAGTTGTTGCATAATAGTAACCACTGCCATGGTATGTAAAATTACACGGTGCGATGATTACTTGTAGGTGAAATCCTTGCATCTGCTTAACAGTTTCCATTTAGGTGACATAAAAGAGTCATCGTGAGAAGTGAAAGCTTATTCTTCTTAATCATGAGAATCGGAAAAATCAATTTTAATAGTTAATCTTCTGTCTCCTTTGTGTATTCTTCCGCATCGCTATTACCTTCCTCATGTAGACTTCCGAACTGTTAAGAATATTCTTTGATTTTTAAATTACATTAAAGAATAATACGAGTACATATTTTTATTATAACTATGTATATAATAATAATAATTCTTAATTAAACACATCTTTGTATCAATAAAAAATAAATAATCCAGAAAATATTACATAAACCGGATATACTTTCTTATAACTGTTCAAATCACCTTTTACAATTTTATAGAAAAACAAATGCACAGTGAAAAAAGAATGCAATACAGGTCAATTTATTAATATAATGAATAATGTAAACGTAACTACATTCAAGTAACCTTCATTTCTTAAATAAACTAACTAGGCAACAAAACTTGAAATTTACATTAAAATACATGTAATAATTACTTGATATTTCAACAACAATTACTTAGACAATTTCAAAATTACATTTATTTTGTTGGGTAATGCACCCAATCGATGAGACATATATCAGTGTCACTGCGAGGCTATTATTATCAACAATATTTACATTTTACAAACTAAAATAACAATGGCATTACTGACTTTTCCATCACAAGTAAAAATAAGCAATAAAACGAATTAACTAGAATTAGGGTCAGAGAAGATGGGTTTATCAGTCGTGGCTTCAATCACAATACCTTTGGCACCGAAAACTTTCCTCAAAAATGGTCTCATCGACTCCAGCAACCGTTGCGCCCTCAAAGCCGAATTCTATAAAATAATTGCGTAAATACGAGTAATTATTTTTAATTATGAGCTCACTATCATGAATTCTCCTACTGTATTTGAGAGGTTTGTAACCAGGGTGTAGGAAGAAGCGAATAGTTCGCCGGGAACGTCAAGAGAGACTTTTTGGTCTTTTTCAAAAATGACAATATCTTCAGTGGTGGTGGGAGCTTTAGGGGTGGTGGTTGTGGTTTGGTCCCAGGCAAAGCCGGTTGACGGTTTCTATAATTTATAAAAAATAACTCATTTCTTTTTAATTTTATTTATTTTTTTGTGTAACAATTTGAGATTTGGTTGAGGTTTGATGAAATAAATAAATTGTCACTTTGTAATTTATTAAAAAACAGTAAAAACACAATGTTTATATTAAATTATTTATTTCAAATATTTATTTACAATAATCTAATACTAATTCAACATATTCACAATAAAATATTTACAACGTAAATCTCAAATTGTTATACGAAAGAGGGATGACATATTGTGAATATAATGATTTTCAATGATTTTTCTACAATGAAAGCGAATCAATAACAAAAAAGACTTAAATAAATTAGAAGGATAGAATTTGAAGAGACAAGAGAAGAGACGAGAGGAAGAAACATCACAAGAAAACAATTTTGTTAACAACATAAAGTAAGTTGCGAAATGGTTTTGAGTATTAAGTTTTATATAAATTAGGACGATTACAACAACCATAACAGGTTTTGATAAGTGAAAGTGAATGAATATCACGAATCGCCCGGAGGGTGGAAAATTTCGGGCCGATTGAGTTACTACAAATAAAGTGACTAGAATAAAGATTGCCACAGATTTACATTTTGCTCGTGTTCAAGGCAAGAGTTATGCTTGTTGTAACAGTGCAATTTGCTCATTAAAGGCCCCATTAAACAGCCCCATATCCCGCCGAAAGGGTGGCACCAGCGTGGACACCAGGATGTGCCACTGGGGCACCTACACCGCCGCCGCCGACAAGAGCCCCGAAATTGAACTTGTTGTGGTGGCCGCTAGACGAGCTGCTGGTGAGTTTGTTGGTCACAGCGGATATGAAAGGACCGGCAGCTTGCAGCTTATCGCCGATAAACCCGGACACGATTCCGGAGAGGGATACCACAGGATCTTTGGGCGGTTCTATACCTTGAGCCTTATTTTTGGCTATGTTGGTATGATCCAAATGGTCGATCCACGCGGTCTTCTGGTCGATGAATGAATTGATTTTCTGTGGATGAATGAAGTGCAAAACGAAACGTGCAAGTGCAAAGAGACATCTTTGAAATATTTCATGGGAGAATGGCATGAAATACTTCACTATTAATCATTTTTTAGAAAAAAGTAGACAATGAAATTTATTAGAAAGTTATTTTTGTTTTTTTAATAAGTTGAATTTTTTTATTTTTATTCTCACCCCTCGTATGGGGCTAAAGGACCACTACTTACGTTAAAGACGAAACCTAAAATAGCGTTCTTAATCCCGAAGGCGGCCTCCACTTTCTTCTTATCTGCGTACCCCTGAAATCGGAATGACAATCACAACACTTGTTCAAAAAAAAACTTGTTATGTAACAAGTGCTGTTTTTGATAGAACAACCTTCAAGGAAAGTTTAGAAAGCGGAGAAATTTTTCTATTATCTATAAACCAGTTGGAAGCATCCAACGCAACTTGGCAAAAAAAATAAACAACTGTGTCAATGTGTGGTCAGTTTGGTAACCCAAAATTGTTTTTTAATGTATTCGCGTATTCACCAATAAGTTACAAAACAAAAGGAAAGCTTCACACAAATTTTAGGAACATTTTTAATGTTGCAAAATCTCAAGATTAACAATAGATTTTTTGTTGGTTGTGTAATAAGAGAATCCACAATTTTGTCTTGCATTTCCGGAATTGCCGGAAGTGGATTTGAGTTGTTTCTAGTAAACGCACTCGAAATTGAATTGTAATTAGTAACTGATATTGCCATTACAATTTGTAAATGTGCATAAATTAGAATTGTTAATTTAAATAAATATTTCAAAATGCAACATTCACTAAAATTTGTGAAACACTTTCGCTGAACAAAAAACAACAAATTTGTTGCATTTTAATGACAAATTACAGGAAATGTAATGGCAGTGCGTCGGTGTGAAATTGCGTGCAGATCATTGTTAGGAGAAGAAAAAATTATACAAAGGCCGTTACTTTCAATTTTCAAGGGAGATTGTAACTTGACCGATAAAAAATTCAAATTATTCATAATTAACAGTTATTTGAATTCATTTAAAGTGACGTAATGTCCAAAATTAGCATCACTTTTACTCTCGACGCTGCCTTATTAGCATAACTTTCTTCTCCGCTGTCATACACTTTTACTTAATTTCTGTAAGACATTTGAGTCGAATTACTTCGGAATGGTAATGTGATACGTACATGTTCGTGTCCATGTGCATATACATCGTGTCCCCCGTTCGCTTGTCTTTTAACAAGTGATCTACTTTCGGCGACGTTACAGAAAGCGACAAGACAGGCCAGTACTGCTAGTGTCCAAACGTGTTGCCTCATTTTGCTGCAACAAAATTACCAAATTGATATACCACACAAGGCAACTCGACCAAATCCTCAAGAAGTATATTGCTGAACCCAAAAAAAAATACACTCATCACAATATACTTCCGAATCACTGGCACTGTTTAAAAATGGCGGCTTAAAATTGAAAAAATGGCGGATGCTACCTAACAAAAATGTCTTACACTGTTTAATGTTGGGACCGAACTAAGTGAGTGAATGTGATAATGTCTTAAAGTTCTTCTTATTTCAAAGCTCATATGTAGGTCGTAAGTGTTCGAGTGTTGGCGCGATTGGTAGCGAATGAAAGTCAACGAGGTCAAGGAGGGTACTCCGACAACCAATAGAAAATTTTCTCGAGTACCCCACCAAATGCACTTGTAGTTCGTCTACCCTATCTGTTGTCAAATTATGGACTTGAACTTGACTGATGGCGAAATTTGAACTGCATGACTGTACACTTCGATACGAAGTTTTTACTTTTGGACAATAGAAATGCGTTAAATCGCCATTTTTCGCCCGACTTCATGGCAATCTTCCTCAAAATTCCTACGATTTTTGCACCATGACCAAACACAATTGCACAATTTTGTGCATTAATTGTGAATTCAAACAAACATTCGTATTTAGAGGCCTTCAACTTTATGAACCTTCAATTTCTCTCTCGCAACATGTTTTTTCTTTCATCTAACATGAGTGCTCTTATTAAAATTCCATCTTCAATATTGCCGAAACAATAAAACAAATAAATTAGAAAAGTGAATGTGGTACAATTAAAATTTTTAATGAGGGAAAGACCAGTTACATCACAAAACATTTGGGAAAAATATTAATTAAATCAAGATTCAGAGTAATTAAATCAAAGTTAGTAAATGACTTAATGTCATCTAATCGCGGTGATTTACTCTTGCCCAATTGTAAGTTTCAATTTGGTCCAATTATTTCATGCCGCAACGAATAATTGAAGTCAGGTGTTAAATTTTCTTTTATAATTTTCACTTTCTTCCACATTAATTGTTATCTCTTGTTGACAAATGCAATAGTACTCTTGCTTGAACTAATAGTAATTAATATTTGAATAATTAGTGCGTATAATTACGCTAAAACGAGTGGAAGAAACCACGTTATGTAACGCCAAAATTTCAGCCGGAAGCAAACAAGCTTTCATTTAGATCTCCGGAATTAATTCGATTTTCATTCGAAACTTCACATATTAAGATTATGTTTCCGGTCCTGTTATTCAACACGTGAACTTTCTTCAATTTTTTCACGGATTCTCCGTTTTGGTTACTCGTGCTTACTAGATCGGAAATGGGTGCTAATTGTGGGTGATTACAAGTTTTAAAAAACCATTAAAATAAGAGCAACAAAATGAAGAATGCGTTGTTACCTAACGCCAAGACAGGCTTTTATAGCCCCGAGACAACAGGAAATTTCCTCGGAGAAAATTTATTGATTATACCGGATGCAGACTTAGATATCGTCCCGTATTCAAGAAAGTGGTGATTCAAGGAGAAAAAAATTGTTTAATCGATTGCAAATGAATTTAAATTGTTAGAACTTGTACTGACGAAAATGGTTGAGGTAATTGACTTGTGGTGTAACTGTGTTAAGGATAATAGTTTGATAAGTTTATTGGGCAATCTATAAAAAAAAGCTCAAATTTAATTAAACGGGTCATTCAATTTCACATATGGACTAATAGTCTAAAACATCAAAGATAATTTGCAAATTGCGAAAGTGTATTGTTGGTTGCCTATAACACTTCAAACAATTGACAAAATTACATCTGAAATTTTGAAATTGGTGGGCAACATTTCCTATTTTTTATTGTTCTTTGTTAATGAAACGAGATAGTTTTATTTATTACAAAATAACCAATGAAAGGGAAAGTCGTATGGGAGAGTTAACCGCAATGGAGTCATCCCGCTCGAATTTTGTTAACAAAAACATTTCGATCTGAATGTAATCCACTTAGCATATTATCTAACAACCACAAAAAGTAATTTATTTTCTTATTTATTCCATCAAATATTATAACTCGTTTAATGTTTTAGTTAATGGTTAATAAATGGGTGTATAAACAGTGTTTTATTGTTATTACCAAATAATAAACAAACAAAAATGATCAAATTACTTTGTATGACCTACCATGATAATAACTAATAAAAAGTTGAATATTGATAAAATTATGATAGTTGCATGAAATAGCTTAATACAGCTATTAGCAAATTACTGTGTAATTATAAAATTATACTGCACGCAAAAACTACTTGCAGCTGCTAAAATTATACACAACATTTAAGCGTTTTTAAAGTTTTGATTTAGGTAAATATTTGCTCAGTTGAAGCTCGAAAAATTGTGAAAGAAATGTCGGCACATATTTGTTAAATGATTTATTAATTTAATTAAATGCCAATCACTTACTAACTAACCAGAAAGGTATTTCTGTCGACCGTTTAACAGACAGAAAAATGTTAGGTAGAGCCCAAAAAGAAAAATTTGTTTCAGGTGTATCGCGTGTGGTAGATATTGATTTAAAAAGTATTTTTTCTATTTTTCATGAATTCAATATCTTGTTGAAAAATTTCAACAGTTGTTTGTAATTAATAACGTTTGAGCAAAATTGTTGACACATTTCATTACAGACTGTGATAATATAATAATAAGCGTGGATTTAAAATTAGCTTCGGATTAATTTAAGCCTTCCCACGTCAATTGAATTACCCAGCGACCCCTTGCAATAACATTACGCATTTGTATCCGTTGCATAAAATAATCGTTGCAAATCATTCATAATCTATAATAATAGTGCATTACATAGAATTGCACCGTGATTGTGTTGGTAAATGTAGCAAAGCGCCGACTGGTTAACGTTATTTACATAAGAAATTATATTATAACTGAAATAGTTAATTATTTGAATAATTACGAGTCTTTTATGTCTTTCGCGTACCAAGGCCAGATCATATTGAGAAAGCCAGTCTAGTGGTAAATTTAATCTGAAAGTGTCTATACGCCATTATTAATTAATATTTGAAAAAATCATTCAACATTTACTTTAACTGAATACGAAATAACCCGATACATTTACCACCAACAAGGCTGCGGTACCCTTTACTTCTTTGCTAATATTTTTCTTGGTAAAACGTAATTTTATTATTGCTTTAGGACGTCCGACAGTGAAAGTTTTGAAATGCATCTCGGAAAAATAACTGAGTCACTATGGCCTTTCCAAAAGTGTTGAATAATCTTCCAGTGTTACAAATTCTCTTGTGTGTATCACTCGAAATTGGAAGAGATTTTACTTTTACTTAGCAGCAAGAAAGTGATTCAATGTGAATCCCGGCTGACCTTTGAGATCACGGCTTTGAATGCCAATAACCCACCAGAAATGGTAGACCAGTGCGAGACAAGTATTATTGCAAAATTTTTAATTCGATCACTCAATTTGAGTCCTTTCAGTTAGATAAGGAAAATTGTAACACTTGTGGTTAACACACATCTTGATTTCCACACAATAAAGGAATTACACTTGTATTTAGTATTTACTTTCTAATCATATTCTAAAAAAGGAACCACCAAATTTTCCATCTGTATTGATGAAAGTAATTTCGAGAGAATGATCTAATAAATTATGAAAGTAACACGATTACGCATCATTCTCACAAAACAATGCTTTCGTTACTATTTAATATTTTTGCACAATTGCTATACTAAAAATTTTCATCTCTTTTGTGTTCATCTTTGCACACTTTCTATTTCATCTTTGCAAAATTGCGAAATGAAACCGAAATAATTATCACGTAATGTAATAACGTCTTATTTATTCGTTATTTTTCTGCTATCATAACCAAGTACTTAGTTTCTCCTAAATGTAAAATGACACGACGTTGTGTAAAACTGGTACAAGTAGGTACTTTATCAGTCAACTGTCTCGGAAGTTGATTGTAATTGGAGTAAAATTTTGTATTTGTCCATTATTTGTAAACAGTTGGGCAGGTGGTTTATTTTTGAAAGTACATCATTAAGTGAATTGTAAATTTCAAGACAATTTTCGGTTGCCATCTGGTTTAACATATGTCAGAAAAAGTCAATGTTCTCACAACTACTCACTCACTTAATCGTGGCTTATCACCTGCACCATAAATAAAAATAGTAATAAAAATATTTTTTTTTTATAAAATGACAAGTAATAGAGAAATTAAACATTAATACCTTTTCGTTTTCTGTTTAAATTTTGTGTTTCTTTTTCTTTATAAAACAAAAAAAAATAGTTCAAACTACATACAGGTGTGTCAGAATTCGCGCCCCAGAGAAAAATTTCAAGTAAGATAAGATACCAGGAACATGGAAAAAATGTTTAAAAAATTCTATGTCAAAATTTTTTATTTCGGATACAGCTTCCTTGTTTCCTCTTTGGAAAAAAATTGGAAAATTATTTTTACAGCAAAGTGCAAAATTTAAACTCTCTTAACTCCGAAATTTTCATACATAGAATTTTTTCGACCTTCTTTCCATGTTCCTGGTATCCCTGGGGCGTAAGTTCTGGTGCATTATGTATACACGGTGAATAAAAAATATGAACCCAAGCGTTTTTTTTTGTAAACTAACCATTTTACAAAAAAAATTAGTGTAGCGTAAAGTACAATTAAAATGTGATCGTTTATTAAGAATAACATTTTTCAAAATTCTTTTAAGTTTTTTTTTAATTTTTTTAATGGCAACCTACTACATTTTTTTAATTAAAAACTATGATCTAGAAATAACTTCTAATTAAATAAAAGTCTTTTTAATTAATAAATTTATTCTAAATTTGTGTACTCTTTGTACTAACTATTCATAAAAAGCTTGTTTCTTAGTAAACAACAACGCATTGTATTAGTCAATAATTTTACTTTAAAAAGTTAAAAATAGCTTTATAAAATACATTTAAAAAAAACTGCAAATTAAAGATGAATTAACTTGTCTTTTACTTTGCATTGACAAACGTCGTATTAATCTAATCGGGAACTGAAATTTGATTGCAATTAGAGGTTTTGCAAATCGACCCTCAAAGTTATTTTTTAAGTAATTTTAATCTGAGGAAGCTATAAAAGCTTCCTCAAACTAAATGAATGCATCTACTTAAACTTACTTGACCAGGAAGCTTTTTGACAAGAGAAATTTTATTGGTGTTAATTGTGTTACAAAAATATGTAAAAATACTTGTAATTTAAGACGTAACATAAGCAGGTGAATGAAATTCAAAACGACACAAAATTTAACTTTGGTTTTTATGAATAAACACTTTCACTCTTTGAAAGTGCATATTTAGAGCTATCCAAATGATTAATTAATTTTTTGAGTAACTGTTAATTTTGTGTTTCACAGACAAAAAATGTTATTAAATCATTAAACATTTTTATTCCACATTCGTTATGTAGAAAGTTACTAAACTAAGGCGCATCTTATTTGCATTCTTAAAACTTTATTTAATTTTAATTAAATTACACATTCAAAATTATTTTTTGTGGCGATACCTATTACATAATAAGCTAACCTTGTTTTAGTATTTTTTATCGATTATTGTGTTAATCAGAAAAATCTTGACCTAGAATTTTAGCCACAAATCTACCCTAAATGTTACAAAATTATTTATTTTTTTACAACTTATTTTGAATTAATAAAAAATACTTTATTACAAAAATACCTATCTTGATAAAAATCTAATTAATTTATCTGTTCATCTGTTATTATATGGAAGTTGCAAAATAATTGCCTTGGTCTAAATATCTACTTTTGACAATGCTTCAAACTTCAATTTAGTGTTAACACAATGTAGGTTTACTTTATTACCTATTTTAAATGCCATATTAGAACAACGTAGGCATCATTTGGTTTGGAAATCGCTAATGAATTACTATTGCAAAAGTTTTGTGTTACTATTAGTCACTTGAAAATCCGCGTTGTAAAAGTTTCCCAATTTTTTTGAAACGCGAGCAGAAACCGGGACCTAATAATTTTTGGTGAACGTTAATCCAGACCAGAACAATAATAATTGCTAACATTCTCCACACCAGGAGAAAAAAACGTGAATAATAAATAATTCGTCCAGTTGCATAAGTGAATGTCAGAGAGAACCAGACCACTACTTACATGATTCCAGTTTCCTGAATCATAGCACCTCCAATTCACTATTTCACCACCACTTAACGGCCAATTTTCTTATTTTATTAACAAATTTATGGCTCTTAAAAGAAATAAGCATCACACACGCGTTAGAATTGTTGCTACAAGTTGATTCCCCACTGTTATGGTTAACTACTCTCTCTTGTACACTCAATGTCGTTCGTACATCGTTGGAATTGTTGGAACTTTCTTTGATTGTTCGTGCAATTTTGTTTCGGTCATTGCACGCAAAATAATTTCAAGCATCAAGTTACTAAAATCTCTACTCAAATTACCAGAATTTCCAAAACTTGTAATTTTTTGTAATCTTCTAAATTAATTACTACAATTAATGTGTGATAGCCACATAACGTTAAATTTTATGGGTGTGAAAGTTGAGTGTTTTGTATAGAATGTGCTTGTAATTATTTTTGGCGTCCCATAAATCTTAATACAATCAGATTAAAGCTGTTATTTTTATTTAATATATGCAATTTTGACACAATTACAATAATTGAGCGGTTACTTATTTTAGCAAGGCGAAATTTTAAGGCGGAAGTAATTTAGACTAAGTTTTTGTCGGATTTAAACAACTGAGATAAACAATTATGTAACAGAGGAATAACATTCCGGTCGAGTCGGAAGGAAATCGAAGCACGCGTAGAGTTACTTAAACTGGTAAATAAATTAAGTTATTTTTCTTAATTACTCATTTCATAGAGTGTGAAACAAGTAAATAGCGTTTTCACTAAATAAATTTTACTCTGCAGCACCTGCATCCTTATTGCCTCTACTGATTGCTACTGAAGCTAAAAGACTATTTTTTCGTACAAATATTCGAAAAATATCTTCCAACGAGAAAACTACGCATTTCCTTTGTTTTTATAATTTTTTTTTTCTTTTAACTATAAGACTGAACAAAGCAGAGGGAACAAGGAAGTCATTTTTCTGCTACTTTTATTTCAAAAAACACTACATAATGCCTTCAACCGGCTATTAAAAAAGCATTTACACCGCGTACATAGTATTTTTCCTAATTATCCGTTCCGCACATCAATTACTTCACTTGTTATTAGGCACTGTGTAACTGAATATAAAAAGTCAATTGTACGTTTTTACTTTCAGCTTAGTATAATGTAAAATTTTACAGCATCTTCTTATTCAAGATGTAAAGCACATAAAAAGCTATAAATTACATTTATTTTTTTTGACATAAAATATGTATCAAAAATTGATAACAGAAAGAAAATTTTTTGTTGCATATCACAATTTATTGTTAAATTGATACTTTGCAAAATTTATTACAACTGATTAAAATCTTAAAGGAAATTTTAGTCAAATGTCTCCTTGAATTGCGTAATGTAGATTGTTTTATAACAAATATTCTCTTTAATTTAATACCTAAAATAATTACTAAAATTCCAGAATATTTTTTCATATTTAATAAATATACAGGATATCCTGAAAAAAACCTCGAAAGATTTCATAGAATAGTACCCTACATCAAAATAAAAAAAAATAGTGTGGCAAGTGAAACTTATTTAATTTTTTTATTTTATTTTATTTTATTTTGCCATATGGCCTTGACGCCTTTCAGTTTGCTCCTACTCCGCGGCCGGCTGTAATGCGACATGCGATAGATGGACGAAAATTTTTGAGGCGATGTAATAAAAGTTCACTTTAATTGCTATAAACCTGTGTCCAAATATTTTCTGAGGGATCTAGAGCCCCCCAAAAATGACGGATAGATGGCCTTTTTCTCAATTATCTAAGTAATCGGTGACAAAAGTTTGCATCTGGAATAATTTTTTGGCGTTGAATCTGATGTTGGTGATATCAAAAATTGTATACACTAATTAGGAGGGCGAAGGAACTGGAGTCAATATATTAATTTTTTATTAAATTTTTTTCAAAAAATGTCTTGTATAATTTTTGCACGTCGCACCAGAAGTAAGACTCTTCATATAAGGTCGAATTATTGCTGTAACTCCCCATTTCTGGGGCCCATAGAAAATTTTTTCCCTTGAAATCTTTCAACTTTTTTGCTTTTTGTTAAATGTATTTATTTCTTTAGCAAGTGTTATTTTCCGATTTATACAAAGAAAGTGTTACATTGATACAAGAGAAATAAAGATAAAAACAATGTTCATTTACGGACGATTGAATGAGAATAATTTACTTTTTACTAAAAAAATTTTTTTATTTATAAAACAAACCTCAATTCATTAATAATTTTCAAGAGACAACAATAGCTGCTGCTACTACTACTACTATAAGAAGCAATACATTAATCAAACTTGAAATTATTCTTTAAAAAATAAATAACTACCTACGCTTGATGGTCGTATATATTGTAACTATAATTATTAACATTGTTTTAAATAACTATCTATTATTGTAAAAGTTATGACATTTGACGCTTTTGTACCATACCATAACATTTTAATTTAGTAGTCGCCATGCAAATTTAGTTATTGCACAATTTTAAATCAATAAAGAAGGATATAATCAAAACATATTTGTTTTTAATTTCATTATCTAGAAACCGTTGTAATATTTATAATAAGTCCTAAAATGCTACAATTACGCTTTAATTATTTATTATGAATTAATGCATGCCAGTTGGAAACGTTGGTATGTTTATAATAAATGGTTTAAATTAAACTTAAATTACGCCTAACAATATTTCATTCAACACGGGGTTTATAATTGACTTATTTAAAATATATGTCTCACATGTACTGAGTTTTAGATGTAAAATATAGTTTTATAATCCATATTCTTGATTAAATGAAAATACCTCAACATCAATCAATAAAATAAAAAAATGATTTATTGCACATAGAGATAATTTATTAAAAAATACAGTCCTATACCTATGTCTAATGCGCCGCCGACGACGACGAAAAGACTGACGTAATCATCGAAAAAATCGCCTTGAAAAGTGAAAACTTGGAGCCGCCACCCTGTAAAAAGTGCTTGTGTAATAATCGATCATTGTATGATGATGAATAATTTTTTTAATATCAGGTTAAACGAACGTTCAATTAACAAAACTGTGCCAATTAAAATAGAGTCATTAAGCTTTCACTAAATTGTTACTAAATTTAGTTAAAAAATTACCCCGCCGTTGGCGTTATTGCCTCCGCTACTTCCAGCACTGAAACTACCACTACTTCCGGCAATTGAAGAAAGAAGGCCCCCCAGAAAGCCCCCTGAGTCCAAAGAAGGTTGAGGTTTCTCGGTCTGGCCCTCCTCAGTGGGTGCCTGAAATCAAATTTTTTCCTCTTCCTGTTTCACTTTAAAATAACAGAAAAGACAGAGAGAAGCTATTTACAGCAAGATTTTTACACTAATTTAATTGCAATTGCTCAATCACTTCTTGTGCATCATTTTAATTGGGCAACTTTCCACACTTGTGGTTAAAAAAGGCATTACCGGTCCACTCAAGGCTGGTAAAATTCCTGTTAGAAGGTTTCCAACGAAAATCCCAGATCCTTTCTAAAAGAACACTAATTAGTAAGTAAGTGGAACAATTGTTACACAAATTTGTAATTCAATAACATAATTGAGGTTAAAATACCGCTCCTGGAGGTTGGGCGACTCCTTTAATAAAAGCTCCGAGTAAACCTCCTAAAAAAGCACCAAAATCGGAACCGCCTCCTTCCTCACCTCCTCCCTAAAAAAATATATCACCCACTCATTCCAAACCGACGATTCTTACCCCAAAAAAGCTCATCAAAAGCTCTGTCAAGCCGTTGAAATCATAAGTACCATCGGGGTTTTGCTGTAATTTTTCTTCTAATTAATTTGAAATTAAAAATGTGGTACTTACAGTACTGAGACTTCCCAACAAGCCGGTTATTGCCTCAACGTCGACACTACCGTCGGGCTAAGAAGGTCACCATAATTATAAGTAAATCATTTATTTTATTCTTACTCTACTCAATCCACTCAAAAATGCTGAAAGTAAGCCAGTGATCATATTCTCATCTTCTTCTTCTTCATCGCTCTCTTGACTTTCTTTCTCTTTATCGTTATTTTTGTCTTTATCGACTTCAACGTCATCCTCGTCGTCTTGCCTTATTGTTCTATTCGTGTTGTCGTCAATATTTTCCAGAAAAACTGGATCTAACTGATCAAAAACTTTTGTTGTAATTTCTATTTCTGTTGTAGCATCATATGGTACTGTTGTAGTCTCTTGTTCCGTCGTAGTTTCCTGTTATAGATGATAAAAATCGGAAATATTTACATGATAGAAGAGTTAACTTTCTAATAGATATTGGTTTTATTGACACAAGAAAGAAATGATAAACATTATAAAATTACGTAAGTTAAAGTGTGTCAAAGACACCTCCCTTTTTATTTATTACAATAGAAGAAATTTACATTTTATCAAAAAACCACCATCTGTACAAATAATCGTAAGATTCTTTTAAGACCTTTGACCTCGTTTTTGGAGTTTCTATGACATTTAAATGATTCATAAATTAGAATATTATTTCAAGCAGAACTCGCTCTTTCAATTTTTTATTTCAAATCTCTTATTACAGTAATAAGCTTAAGTATTGCAGTGCCGTGTGAATAATAAGTCCTTCACAAAGTACGTTTACTTAGTACTATGACAAAATAAAAATTGTGATTGTTGTGAATGGAACAAATAAAAAGTACTTTTCCAATTTGCAATTGATTGATTTATGTAAAAATTTTTTGTCGATAATAACTGCTTGTGAAACAGGATATACAGTTAGAAAAATTAATTGAAACGCTTAAAAAAATCTTACGAAATTACTTTTGACCAGTACCACTACTTACAGGGTGTAAAGTTGATATTATCATATTCCCAACATCTTTTATCAAGTCCATTCCAGCAGTTGCACCCTAAAGAATTGTTAACCAGTATTACTAGTATTATCATCAAATTTTCTTCAAATTATCATGTATTGCGGTAACAATATATTACTATTCAATTTT
Organism: Tribolium madens; assembly: GCF_015345945.1. NCBI lineage: Eukaryota > Metazoa > Arthropoda > Insecta > Coleoptera > Tenebrionidae > Tribolium > Tribolium madens. The sequence goes on along the minus strand of NW_025400985.1, from coordinate 4,695,183 downwards.
AAATTTTAACTTTGAAGACTTGTTCCTGGCAATCTAATGTTTACTAGATGTTGGTTTATAAAAAATTAATTAAATTATGTTTAATTGAATGTTGCACATTTCCTTTCCAATAAAAGAAAAATAACAAATCATGCTTGAAACATAATTTTAATCAAAGTCCTGCAAAAAACTTACAACAATTGGTTAACTAATGAATGAGGAAATTTACAATTAATTCATCCAGGCCAACATTCCTTGTTACTGTAAATTCTTGAACATAAGAAACTTATTAAGTTATTAACGTAATCTTTGATTTATTTAAAGGAATGCAGTAATAAAATTATTGTTGTAGTAAAATAATAGATAAAAGTTTTGTTGATATAAAAGCTAGAAAAACCCCAACTTACGTCTTTGACAAAGTCCATTACACTGCCCAAACTTTTAGCATCTTCCTTTACTTTGGTTTTGAATTCGATTACATTCGTTAATTCATCACTGCCGGTGTTACCCCCAAACGTAGAATAATGAAATTTGGGAAAATCTCCAACTTTCGGTAAATAATTATCAAGTTTCTAAAATAATTACTTGAACGTGAGTAACATAAGAGTTTTGGTTACCTCAAATTCATTTTCTGCAGCTTTTTGCACCACATTTATAGGAACACCACTTGCAGCAATGATTAAAAAAATAATTAAAATTAAAGACATCACAGCCACTAAACCCGAACTACTAATGAACCATAAATGTAATGTTAAAATAACTGTGCACAAAACTTGTTTAAAACAAAACTGTTCTTTTGGTGCTGTGTGTTTGGTGAAGAGTACTTGAAAACTGTCATATCGGTAAATCAAAAAGAGAGTTTTTTTGCAATAATGTTAAATGATATGAACGTCTTTATTATTACCCGTTTCCAGTCTTTAGCAACAAATACTTATTGAAACATGTGGATTCCATGCAAACAATCATTATTTGCAAATGTCTTTCCATACAATAGCAGTGACTTATTGTACTGGATTGATGGATGCGTGTACGACAATAATATGTAATTTTTGGGTTTAATTATTTTATAGAATATGAAAGTGATGTAATTCGTCTATAAACCGTAATTGTAATTGTAACTTGTAATTTTTTAAAGTAATGAACTATACGCATATAAAACTATAAACATACATAACGTTGTAAAACAAATTTAGTTTCAAAGAGCTGCTTCATTGAATGCGTCGCAATTTATCATCAAGTGGTGAAGAAATCTAATTTAGAATATCCTGTTGAAGAGCGAAGATCTGGTTCATCAATATTAAGTATTTCTCAAACTCTCATTTATTTACATTTTTAGTAAATACCAACTTTTGCAATTTGGCAATCAAACATGGCAAAAAACAACACAACAAACATAAAATTATTTGCCGCTATATTAAATTTTATGTGAATTGAAAGGATAAGGTTAGTATTGAAAAGATAACTTAATTGCTAGCTTACATTTTGTTAATTTAGACCAGGAGGAAGAGAGTGGAATTTGACGTAATAAATCTGAAGAGATTGGCGGTTTTTCACGACTCTAATAAATACAATGTAAAAAGAAATAAAATTACTGACCACAAAAATGCCCGAAGATGTTGTGATATTATCCCTTCATTTCAAGAATTAATACTTTCTACAAAAAAGAAATTAGAATTTTATCTTAATTCTCTCTTTATTAAAAAAAATAATTAGATATATTAAGTATTTATAACTCTGAGGATAAAATTTGAAGCAGTAACAAATGGCGCACACAAACTATTACATCATAGGCGATATTTTTTTCAATTTTTTCTTATAACACTAATTAAAATATGTATCTGCATCCTATGTAATTTTGTTCAATAAATCTAAAAATGATCACTAAAATTCTCCATCATCTAAGGTTTTTTTGTTTTCATATTTAAAGGCTGGTCGAAGTAATCAATCATATTCACGATATAGACTGAACTAAAAAAATGTATTAAATTTTAAAATGTATTTTTAATTTTAAACTACACAAAATAAAACACTAAATAAGAAATTAAACACAAATTTAACGAAAAAATATTTTCAAGAATTTTGTTTTTGTCTTTTATGACGAGTAAAGTCTTCTTTTTGCAGAAACCTGTAGAAGTCCCCCATCATTGTCGAATCCCACATAGGTATACCTTGATACCTTTTTCCCATGGTACTGATATCTTGATGAAAAAATTTCAAGCAGTTACATAATTCTTAGGTATTTAGTTTTTGCACAAAAACCTCATTAAACGGAAAATAAATTGATTATAAAAGATTATAAAAGATTAAATTTAAATTTATTTCCCATAATAATGCTCTAGGTTAACATTTATCCAAAAAATATATTTTAATTAAAACTGTGACATGATGGAGGTTTTTTATTTTTACCATTGCACGTCAAATTGTGTGTTTAAGACTGGTACCAAAAATTATTAATAGAAAAATAATGTCGCTTAGTAATTTAGAATAACAAGAACTAGACAAAGATCAATTTATTTCAATATTCTTTCCAAGTAAATAAAAGGAAATAACAAATTATCGAGCTATTAGGTACATTTATTAAAACGTAATGACAAATAAAACGTGTATTTTACCTAAAAATGAAAAGTAAAATATTATGATAGCCATTGTTGCCATAAATTTCATATTCTAGAAAACCATTTTGTGCATTCATAGAATCATGTTATAGAATTCTTCAGGAAAGTCGTTAATGAGCTTTCAAAAACTTACAAAATAAACAAAATATTTATAAAAAAGTTTTAAAACTACCTACAACACATTTTTTTTTAGAAAAAGTGATACAAATTAATAAAAGTGACCAACCATTTGTGTAACTGCGTTATGTAATATTTAAGAGAGTGAGATTACTAATGACGAAAAGATTTGATAAAAATATTTGTCACTTTATATTTTATACACATTCGTAAATATCACAAAAAGCTTCTTCTTTAGCTTATGCGACGCAAAAAATTAAAAACACTTAAATTCATGCCCAAATCATAAAAATGCAAATTCTACGCCAGAAACCCAAAAATATTAAAATTAATTTGTTTATAGTTCACTGTTTATAACAAGCCATAAATTTAGCAATTATGGTGAATGCGCATTGTTATTCCGACAATACTCAAGTAATGAAATAAATTTTTTGTTAATTCAACATCTATTATATACTGCGTTTTGCAAAAAATGTAGTTTTAGTTAAACATTAAATTTTCGTCATTAACTTTACCGCCACTTACACGTTATCTTTATTTTAATAAAGGTTAATTATACCTAGTAGGTGCCAGTTTTGTAACTAACAAGGTCTTTGTTAAATTAAACTGTAACTTTTCAAAAAGTTCTATTTTGTAATTTCTTATTTTATATCGAATTTAATCATCTCTTCTAACAATTTTTAAGCGATTAGAAAGTCAGTAAAAACTCAAATCATTCAAAATTAGATAAGATCGACAATAGTTGCAATCACTACCAATTTTGCATCAGGAAGTGTGTGGGTTTTCGGTCTGTCTGAGTCAAGAAATCTTTAAATATTGACTCATAAATCATTTTCTCTGGCTAATATATCAGTTTCGTCCATCACAAGTTCACGATTTCTTCCAATTGACACGACCTCCGCTCCGTGATCTCGTTTAAATCACTTCCAACACAATTTTTTACTACAATTCAGCCTGCGTGACAAAATTTGCAAGGCCAGCATGAAAATGCATCGATAGGAATTGTTTTGCGGTTTGTGTTTTTTCCTTGCAGTTTCAGATCAATAAGCACAAGCAGTTTTTTGCATCGTGCAACTCCCACAACGTTAACCTTTACATGATACAGTTACAACAATTGATCGTGCAACTTATTTGTTTAACAATTATTCATATTTTATTATTAAATCATAATTTAGTACTTTCAGCGCGACCAAGGTAAGCCGGTAAGGTGGATTTTTCTGCGTAAATGTCCCAGATCTGCGTACATAATAAGAATAAGCATATTTCGTAAGTTTGATTATTTTTCTTTATGGTAATTTAGAAAGCAAATGTAATTAAATTTTCAAACGGTGTTGAAGCTGATGGGCGATAACCGTGAATTACCAGCTTTTATATTCTTGTAGTGTAGTATAGGCAGCCTGCCAAACACTCGAGCTTTCACGTTGTCAACTTCTTCGGTTTATCATTCATTTGATTACGCAATGACTTCGGAAAACTACATCCTTGATCCCATACGAAGTAATTAATTGCGCTGTCGCAAAGCACCTGAATTACCCAATTTTGATTATTTTTGCACTTTGCGACAATAGAGAAAATTTCATTACAATACTTGTTATCGAAAAAATTACAACCTGACCTAAAACCCAACAAAAAAATGCACCGAAAATTTCTCCACAAAATTTTGACAGCAACTTTCTTCCACAACTGACACATGCAGATTAACTCGAAGCATGTTACACATACTTTTTCTCTTAATTGTTGGCGTAGATAATAACAACTTAATTTCTAGCTACGTGACAAATGACTTTGGAGTTTCTCGTTATTGTGACATTTTGATATATCTTCGTGTGTGTCTATTCTGGTTTTATCGCTATTAAATTTTTTTATTGAGCATAACAACAAACCACAACTTTTTTTAAAACAATCGAACCTGAAAGTGCATGCAAATGCATATAAAGTACTAAATTATGAACCAATCTCTGAATTTTACGCAAGGCTCAATGGCGTAAATGCAGCCTTAATTTTGCTAATAAGCGTTAACCAATTTATTATTTTCTAACTGTGATTTTTAAACGTTGCTTAATAAATTAATAGATATACGTAAAAATACGGGTTTAAAGCAATTGCACAATCACACAAACAAGTAATTTCGACTTTATTGAACTCCTATTTTTTTTTTGTAAAAGAAATGTAAATATTTTTAAAATGTTTTCTTGTCAAACTCTGTGAGTTTAGTGATGTGGAAATTATGATTTGTTTGACTACATTCAAACCACTAATAAAATATGATCATTTTTACTTTCTTCTAATTTGTATAATTTGATTTTTTTAAATTACATATCTGTGTTACATAAAATTGCGACCACATTAAAAAAGAATCCCACAGCAACATTCACGGAACTGTCCAATTTTCTTATGAGAATTCCAAATGATTTTTATCAATTTTTGGTCTATTTAAATGATGCAATAATATTTGAATGCATTCTTTAAATTAAAATGAACAATTGGCATTACATGACTTTTATTTGGATAAGGAACAATTGTGAAAATGTGTCCGTCGTGGCAAAATATATGTAACATGTCCTTGAAGAAAGATTTTTGCTTCTTAAAAACCTCAAAATAATGTTTATGTTTTATTCAAATTTGTATTTAGAGTAATGATAGTTTGTTATTATAATAACTAATTTAAATATATTTGAGCCACATGCAGATTTTTTGTTAAAGCTAGCTGCGCTAAATGCATTTAAAAGCTCCTTATTACTCTTAATAATAATTAGATTAATCCTAAACTATAAATTGTAAAAGCTCAAGCCTTGTTTGACGGTCATTTGTAATTGTAATCAATGAGTCAGTTTTAAAGGGTAAACGTATAATCAACTTTTACTTAAACACACTTAAGAGAAAAAACCATTTCAAATTTAGTGGAAATTACCCCAGATGGATTAAAAACGCATAAAGACAAAGAGAAAACTAATTAAAATAATTACGAAAAAGAATTCTTTTAGCACTTTCAGGTCGTAAACTTATGAAAGATGCATTTGTGCAGTTTGCCATAAAGTTATTTCGGAGAATGGCCCCTTCCAATTTTTGTATAATTTCCTTGATTTATACAAAGTAACATCATTTGCATTAATAACTTAAAATCTCGTCCTCGAGATTAACTCAAATAAAAGTTTGCAAAGTCAATTGCAAAAACCGACTTAATTTTTTGATGAGTTTCACACAGGAACTGGAATTTCGTCAAAAGTGATTTTAATTTTTAATCGACAGGTAATGATTTTTTTACTGAAATTGTAAAAACAAAATTTGCATAAATATTCATAAAACATTTTTAATACATGTCGTACATGAAATGCTATTGTCTTATTATTATCAACAAAAACTTCGAGGTTAAAATAATTGTGTATTGTAACGCAACGGGTAATTTATTTGCATCAAATAAAATAATTGTTAATTGCAGTACCATTAGTTGCATAAGTAAAAATAAAGTTTTTCGTAAATTGGTGATTAAAAATATCACTTATTACTAAAATAATTTGCGAAAATAAAACCCGCGTCCTTATTTCTTAATTACTAAACACCTGTAATTACATTTTTGTGACACGTTTCAATTAAATCTGATTAAGTGCCAAGAAACATTCTTCTTTATTATGGATTTGTACTTGAGCTTGGACAGAACAATAATCTCGTATTGGCACACCTAGTTTAGAACAAATTTATAAATTGTCTAGATAACTGTACGACACGTTGAAGTATTGTTATACAAAATAGCAAAAAAGAGAAAGTCAGAGAAATTAGAAAAAACGAAGGGAATAAGAAAAACTGACAACCTACAGCGCTTCTACATTTGCCATTACAGTAGGAAAAACCATTGCGGATGTCATTTTGAAATATTATTTACCAACCTTGACAAAGACAATTTCATGAATTGTTGATTAACAATTTAATAAAAATGAGACAGTGACTGGTTTTTTGATCATCAAACAAAACCAATCAAGCTTAGAGACGAAAAGATCTAAAGTAGGTTAATACTTTCACACTTTGGTTGATTGTCTCTTGACACATCTTTCTTTCCGATTCCAAAAAATTATAATTTAATTAAAGTAATTTTCCATGCACTTCATGGTCAATGATATTCGAAGGTGTTAACCGGATGCGGAAAAACAAAGATTTCTCTATTCTAGTGACAATAAACAATTGTCGAAATTAATTGGGTTCTGGTTAAAAGCCAGACATTGAACCCAAGTCGGATTTCGACTATCAGAAATTGCACCAATCGTCCGAAAATTAACGCTTCTTGACAAGAAGATTCTTAGCTATTATTACGGGAAACCCAGTAGACTTTGGCAAACGTTCCACTCCAATGAAAATTACAGAATACGATATCATTTCACTGTACGATGGTCGCTGATGGTGGTGGTTTTAAAGAGAGAATGGCGGGAGAAAAGTTGATATTCGATTAGAAAACTCTCGGGTGTTCGGTGTCAGTTTAGTTCTTCCTTCGTGTTTGTGCTGTGTGCATTTGTTACTTTTTTACAGTAAGTGCCTTCTTGTCTTATCTTAACACAATCTGAAAGAGTTTCGAGAAACCACGTGTGGTAGTTTATTGAAACAAAACAACCGGTATTATAACTCGAAAGTCGTGTAAATTGAGAGAGAAGAGTCCGAAACATGAAATCTAATTGACAGATTATAAATTTACTGAGCGAAAGCTTCGAGCTTCTTTCAAGGTCACTAGAGTCGCGCTATTCATTGATTCTTCTGCTCGATATTTACCCAACTTTTACTACTTTTACCGAACGAAAGGATCGAGAAAAACTATTCGGCTTTTGACCACAAAGTCTTAACAGTTTCACCTAATTGTTAATTAGGTTTTAATCAAGTCAAGCGACTGGTCCTTTTACTAAGCGATATTGGGACATCGGTTAAATTTTTCAAAAATCGGTGCAATTTTTTCTAATTACTGATAATTGGCTCGAATAAGGCTTGCTTACTTTAATTAATTCTAATTCTAACACCATTACATAAGACGTTTAAATGTGAATTTCACTTTTGCTCGCGTTTGAATATAAGAAAAAACCTAACCACATACGAATAAATTCACTTTGATAATTTCTTAAGAATTATTTATTGGAAAGTTTCGAATGGTCCTCCTTAAAAGAAATAAACAGCCGGCAATTAAAATATACAAAAGTCATAAACTCTGCATTGAGCGAAAGCAACGCACTCTGACCTTACGTTCGATGAAATACGTTTTTACAAAAGACAACGCAATTCTTGAACCTTGACAAAGATACTATCTTTGTGTAGCATCCCGGTTTTTGCAACGATTTCAATTCCTACTTCTTCAATTAAATTAAATCTTTGTGTGTTAATTACTCGATTACTCAATTAATTTTTACGAGTTTCTTTATTGTTTTTAATTCGTTTTACTTTTGCAATAAACTTGGACTTGTGGACTGCAAGTGAATGTCAATGGATTAATTATTGTGCAAAAAGTGGGTGTTTACGCCCCGAACATGACTCCACATTAGATGTGTTTTTTTTAATGGACGACCTTGAAGTTTACGCAAATTTTGATAAGTCGGTTTGAAGCTTCACTAAATTTGTGTCAGAACTTAACTGAACCAAATTTACCTCAAATAAGAAATCATGTGTTGGTTATTTCGACATTAACTTTCTCAAATTTAATGCAAGAGATAAATCGAACGTCTTCAAAGGCGAAAGTTGTGTTTTGCATGGATTAGGGGTTTGTGCATATTTGGAACCTGCTAATTAATTAAGTGACGTTCACTTTGCACTTGACTGTACAACATACAAAATCTTCAATTACAAAATTTGCAAAAATTGCACAATTCACACAGTATTCAATTTGGCAATTATTTTTAATTTCACGCTCAAGTAATTATGTTAGTGACATTTCAATAATATTAAGAATTTTGTGACTACCAAAAGTTGTAATTGCAACTTTTCCTTATTGACAAACAGTTTCATGTACTTTGAGTAAATATGAATGTAACTGGGCCGGTTTTAGCTTACGACAATCATTATCAAGTTACAAGTCTTCCAAACTGTTGAAACTTGTGATAATAACACAAGATAAATTGTTACATAAATGATGTAAGTGGTCATGATAGTGACTTTTATTGAACATAATTAGGTTGCTAAAATTGCTAAGTGTTCTTGCATGATCAAGACATGCAATCGTCTACACATTACAAATGATTTTAAACTTGTACATATTTCTATTTATAAAGTGTAAATAGGCTGTCCTAAAACTCACACACAGTCACATACAATATATTTTGGTCGTCAATGTAATTTTTTAACATTTGAAATGATTCTTATTTTGTGTGTATAATATGAAAATGGTGTCATAACGTCAACAATACAAAAAGTCAGCCGATGTTTAAACTACATATTTTTGTCTTTCTGATAATATGAAAACCAATTACAAGGGTAGTAAATTGCAAAATTTCTGACATAAAAGAATAATTTTTAGTGACATTGACAAGTGACATGTTTTATGAGGTGAAGAAGATAGTGCTTTGCAGTTCACGTGGCATCTGCTAAATCTATCAAATCAAATACATACATTTGTAAGTTGAATAAATAACTGTTAAATTCAAAGATGGTAATTATCATTTTGCTAAAAAAGCATCAATATTATCTATTATGGCAGATTTAAAATTTATTGTTAACATTTTTTTTTAATAAATATAAGCAGTTGAATTTCCTATCCCCTTTGTCACTGCTTTTTTATACTTAATTTCAAATTCTTTTCTTAAGTCTGTTAATGTGGTTCTAATTAGTTAATAAAATTATTTTTTTTTACCAAAACTTTTCTTAATTACCTAATACCAAATTGGACTCTTTAAGATCTAAAATCGAAAAAAAACTCATAAAATCAGGCTAAAATCTTGTCGCTTTGATATTATAATACCGTGCTATCAAAAAAAAATAGAGTAGGCGTCGATTAAAATCTACAGTTGGCAACATATTGGCTGGGAATCTGGGCTGGAAATTTTCCACACAAACTGAAAGTGAAAATGACCATTCACCGTTTTCGTCTTGTACAGCATTTTTGTAATTACTTGAAACAATAAAAATTTTCTGCTCTAAAGTGAACATTATTTCACTTGAAATGAATAAACCGCAAATTTGTTAAAGTTTCCGCTCACATTTGATGTCAAAAATCACGATTGCCACCTGAAGGACTTTAATCACCGCCTACTCTTAATTTATTTTTTTTTGATCGCACGGTATTTGTAGGCTAACACTATCAACAAAATTACGCAAATGAACAATCTTTTTCTGTTTAATTTGCCCTATTTTAATGTCTTCATGTTATTAAGAATGTCCAATATAAGTACATACATACATCCTCTTGTGTATAATAAAATAGTTAAAAAAACCAAATGGCAAAAATGCATAATAGTATACTAAAATACAAGTTAGAGAAGCATTCATTTAAAAAAAACAAGCGATTGATTGAATTGTCTTCTATAACGAGTTTTATTGTAATATTTTTTTCTACTTTGAGTTTTTTATACCGAAAAAATTTCGGTAACACATTGGTAACACATTGTGTTATTCATGAAAGCCTTCGTAAAAGCGCAAAATAAAAAAATAAATTTTAGACAGATTTTTATGCTATAAAAAATTTGAATAAATAAATTATGTAATACATACCAGAAGAATAAGAAGTAGGGAACCAAACGTTTTTTGCACATTTTTTTCTTAAACTATTTATTTTTTGAAAAAACTAATTGATAAATGATAAAGTACGAATAATATAGAAATAATAATGCTTTATCAAGAATAAATTTTTTCTAATTTTTCTTTTGTTTTTGAGTTCTGTAAAATTTTGTATTTTTTAAATGGCAACCTCCTATAAAACCCTTTTTTACAAAAACAATAATCTAAAGCTTATAACTATCTGCGTTTTATTCAATTTTTATGGAATTTTGACAAAAAAATGACAACTCAAAAACTAAATTTCATTCTTAAAACACGATCATATTTTTTATAGTACTTTAATTTTTATTAATAACTGAAGACAAATGATTTTAAAAAATGCTGGGTTCATACTTCTCGCCAAATTTGAGGATATTTTCTCTAAATAATTAGAGTTTGGAAATTTTACTACTTTTTGATACAGCTTGAATTCTCAGTAAGCTGTTCTTAAAAATAATAATGCAATAAATTTGAATATTAATTATTCAGGCCACCTTTCATAATTTGTTATTTTTTCAACTAATTTTGAGTTTATAAAATGTTACGCTTTTTAATTTTTTGTAAACAACAATAAAATAGAGAGCAATACAAATTAATTTAAATTTGGCACAATTTATTTTAATTACTAATAGATTTGTATTATAAAGACATTATTCTTTCTATAAAGTTGTAAAACCGGATAAATGCATATTTCCTAAAACTTGAATGGCATCTAAATCAGCTTATAATGGGAGAAAATAAAACGCAAGGAAGTCATTTCCCACGAAAGAAAACTGAATCATTTGCACTAAAAATCCAGACGTGATATGGCGTGGACAAGAAATTGTAAACAACAAATTTCTTTCTCGTATAGAAACAAGAAGTACAACTACTTTCCACACGCCAAATGACACTTTTTATTGATTTGAATTATTGAAAATGATGTCCAGTCAGACAACTTTATTAGAGAATAGTCCAAGGCCTAACCCCAAGGGTTTACAATTTTGAAAACTTGTTGGCGTCAAAATTTTTCAGTCTGACGGAAGAACATGATACCGAGTAACCCACTTTACTAGAATCAATCCAGATATTTCAGGGCGTGCCACTTTCTCCTTCTACAGTTTGTGGTGTTTTTGATCGAATTGTTCGATTATGCAAAGAAATGTTGTGCAAAAAAGTAATTGTTGTAACGTTATCTGCTAGTCTAAGGACATGCAAACGGAATTTTCATAAATTAACAAGAAATTATGTTATTTAGTTTGCGTGGTAGCGACTGCCATTCTCTTGTGATTAACGTGGTATTGAGACAAATAAACTGTAATAATAAATGCTCCACTTCACTTTCTGATACAAGCAATCGAGAAGATGGAAATTTTCTGTGAGGAAATTAGTCGAATCTTCTGCTTTTCGTATTGGCAGATTCCATGTCGTAATAGTCCTTGTGTTACTAACATTTGTATAAAAGCATACGATGAATGAGATGTTTTGTTGTAATTAGTATATAATTGAAAAAAATTCGTTAATTGGAGGTGGTAGGAACCGAGTTCGCCACTGAATCGTTCGTACGATTCGTAAGTTTATAGGTCTAGGTCTGCTTGTAGCTTCAATGATAACTTCTTTGTCCCTCCACAATATTTCAAACTGTTAACTGCTAGAAAGCGTTGAGAATCCGATCAATTTCGTGGTGGAATTTTTCAAGTGAACATCTAGATTTTGGCACGAACCAGATTATATAATTTAGTGCCCCAGTGCCAGTACTAGACAACTCAACAAAAGTGAAAGGACCAGGCTTGTATAATATTGGAATTTTGCTTTATTCGTTAACGTAATATCGTTAGTGCATAACTGTATGTGGCCATTTAACCAACACACGTGATCCTCGCAAAATTTCAAAACTCTACGTGAGTAGAAAACTTTCAGATTGTGTCTGTCCCCTCGGGGTCAAAGTTGACCATTTTTCACAATAACTAATTGTTTTTCTTTGTTTTCAGAAGTGTTAACCTAGTCTAGTCAAAATGAAGTGTATCGTAAGTACCGCGTGTGTTTTGAGTGTTTTGGTTGCTGTTAGTTTTGCTGCCCCATATTTCCCCGCACAGTTCTCAGCGTCCTCTAACCTCCAGGTCAGTATTATGCAACATCCACCAGAATTTCTCTTCATTTCCATTTCGTTTCTTTCGCATCAAACTCTACACCCAAATACTGTTTGTTGCAACTTTCGATTTTGTGTCTCTTGTCCGATCATTGTTACGTTTATGCGCTCTTCGATGCCTACCAAACTGCACCACAAGGTTGAAGAAAGTAAGTGAAAGTAAGAAAAGACGCGTCATTTAGCAGATGGATGTATTAGGTCTTATATAACAAGCATGCGGATGTCGGATTCGCGTGATCCCAGCATCCGGAAGCGAATCCGGACTATTGTCGTGCTTTTCGGACAATTAAGAAGTAAAATTCCTGACGATAATGACCTTTTTGCAAATAACAATGGAATTAGACAGATGACAATTTGATGGTTTTATTTAACTCAGTGTGTCGGTTAACTGAAGAAAACACTTTCTAAATACTCATCACAGAAACGGATCCTAACGGAAATAATTCGACACGTGTATTGTTTTCATGAACAAAAGATGCATTACACCGAAATGAAGCATAACAAGCGTCATCCTCAAATTTCCCTCTTTCAAGGCTTCATAACACAATCTTCAAGGCTTCATGTAATCGGATTTCTTCACAATGGCTTGCGAATTGGGACTTCATCAAAATTGTCATAACAATTTTCACACGAGATCGTGTTGATTTTACCCACAGCACCATTGGAAATTCCCTTAAATTTCTTGAAAACTTCCGTTTCCTTATTTATAGCAATTTTATAAAATCTCGAAGGACGACTTAATCAACTAATTGCCAATTAAGACGAAATTTGGCTAACAATAAAGTTATGTTAATTTTTCAAAGTTTACATTCAAACACATCCTTTGAGGTGAATCGCGCTATTGCATAATCCTACTAATGCAAGGCAAACACTTTTGCATTAAATGGTTGTTTAAACAACATCCACAAACATAGAACGCGAAATAAAAAGAATTTACGTAAATTAAGTGACTTTTTTCTAACTAATTCTGTCTTTGAATCCATTTTATGACACTAAAAAGCACAGTTTTCTCTTTTTTTCACTTAATTTTATTGTTTAATAAAACGCAAAACACCAAACGTTTCATTTATAGTCTTCAATTTGAACTTTGACAGGAATCGGTTCCGAAATTTCATGTAAATTAGGAAAAATATCAAGGTTTACATCAAACTTTCCACAAATTTATTAAAATTCAGCTGAAAGGACGTGTCCTAAAAACAATTTGTTTATGCAAAATTAATAGTTAAAATCTTCCTGTTAAAGATGTGCTAACAATATGTTTGAATGCCAGTTCCTACAAGTTTTTTTTTCTTTAAAATGTAATGAAAGTTGATCCCACCTAGTCCTACATTTTTTGGTGAAATTGTGTAACAATTTGTTTAAATTAATTATACCATATTACGAGTATGTTATGTGTCACTCCTTGAAATGTAATTGTTGAAATAAATCATAATAACCAAAAGGAATTGTCCAAGTTGTAATTTACGTTGTGTGGTTGACAAGGTCTATTCAAATACGGTGGTAATAGCTATTTAAACGTGCCATAATCATTTAAGAATGTTATTTTTTACTTGAGCCAAATATAGAATGGTGTTTAAACTACGATTTATTGAAAATGCGGCCATTTCGATTTTACAGATGAGTGCAGTGGTATTTCAAATATTAATTGCTTAAATATTGAATAAACCTTTCATAATTGATTATGTAGCGCAATTAGACATGCCATTTTCATAGTTCTAGAACTCTAAAAGACTGAGAAATCTACATATTTTGACTACAATAAATATTATTAGTTTCATTTATAATTACCTCCATTAGATTTTATCTGATTTTATGATCTTACACAGTCATGTATTTAAATATCCTTTGTTAGTCAGTCTATGCAAATTTTGAAATTGTAAATTATGCTAAAAAGTGAAACAAAACGAAAGTGGCTTCGCTTATTAAAAATATGTTGTGCTATAATAACAGTCATTTATTCGTGTTGAATTTCCTCGAAAAAATGTTTAATTTTCTCACAAGAACAATGTTCAACTTTCATTACATTTTGGCCACGTAGCTGATTATGTTTCACACGTGTTCTGCTTAGTTTTACCGGACGTAGAACTTTCTACGCCTTATAGGAAAACTACTACCCTTGAATCAATGGTGCTAACAATTTGGATAAAATTTTCGTAAAAAAATGCACTTAGATCATGACACAAATTATTCTATTCTCATTCACTAATTTACATACTGGAACCTATCAATAAGTCTGCATTGTTGCAACAATTATTTCCCAATTGGGAATTGCTCCACTCAGGTGAAGGTTTTTACATCATCATCGCCGAAAAGTCTGGAAGCGACCGGTTGCGATGCCATTTCATGAGGATTTTGGGCTTTTCTCCGGCTTTTTGTTAATTTTTTGAATAAAACAGATAGGTGGAAGTGGCGGCGGCTCTACGAGTGTCGCTGCAAGTGGTACTGCTTCTACTGGTACTACTGGCACATCCGGAGGAGGTTTATCAGATATTTTAGGAAGCATTGATATTCCGGGATTGTTACGAAGTGTAAACAGTATAGTGAAACTTGTTGGCGTCTTCTGTCCACCGTTATCGCAGGTAAAAATCCCTCAATTTTGCGATAGATAAAGCATGACCCAAACCGTTATTTTCTTAGATAAAAAGTGAAATATCGAATTCAGGCATGTCAACATAAATGTTTGTACTCGCCTCGAGTCACGCCTTCTAATCACATATTTTTAATCATGGCAATCCGCATGAATAATGCATTTAGCGGTAATTGTAGTCATTATTTTAAAGCTTGCGTTACGCGTGCAACTGGCCATGATTAGCATTTTTCTCCCCAAAAATCGCTTAAAACTGGTGCACTTGCGTAACTTAATTAAAAGTGAACAACTTTCTTATCGAAAATTCGGGTCAATGCTTTATTTCTTTGTTACATAAGAAGATTTTTCTCCGAAAATGATTTTTTGGTTTTCCGCCAGGTGCTCGATAATGTGATTCAGAACGTGACCAGTACAGCGTTTCGTGTGTTTGGCCGTGTAATCCTCAGAGGCGGCTTGGGTGGAGGAAGTGGTGGGAGCAGTGGGGGTAGTACTGCGTCAAGAGTCAATGTTGTCTTGCCCACTTATCCACCCGATGAAGATGAAGACTATGAAGATGAGGACGAGTCGACAAGTCCGGCTGATAATGTTGATTTGAGGATTTCTCAGTCGACTTCTGCTACTCAAACTGGCCAGACTGTGGTAAACACAACCTCAACACTCTACACTGTGAGATTTCACTCAAAGATTACTCATCGAGAGACTCACTGATCTTGCTTGAATACGTGCAAGAGGCGGCTCATGTGTTATCATTCATTCTCTTCTCTATCCTCTTTACGGTACTTTGATAATACTGAGTCGAGACAAAGGTAACAGTTTCTTCACACGTAACACTCCACACATCTCGTCTGTATACCAACGAGAGTCAAGGAAGATTTCTCGAGGATTCATGGAAGTCATCCCATTTATTAACAAGAAATTCCATTCTTAAGACTTATGGAAGACTTATTGTGTTTCAGGATTGTTTATTCATTTAATAAATTGTTTTCTTCTCTATCATGTTGGCGTTTTTGTTTGATTGAAAAAGTGAGACTCGTAGATGATTCAATTTGTTTTTTTTGTTACAGTCAGCTGCCAGCGACGATGACAACACGGTCGCAAAAAGGCACGTGAGGGTGGTTCGAGCAGCAGAAAAGGAAGAAGCTGCGGAAGAAGAGGAAGAGGAGGATCAAGATGGGGCCGAATCGGCACCACAACCCGCGGAAGATCTATCAAACGTTGACGCCGACGATACCGATAGGAACAAGAGATACTCTCCTTTCGGTGGGACGGAGCATCATGGTGCAGCCGGCTCTGGAAATTTCTTATTTGATATAATCCGGGTAAGCAACGGGGCGTAATGGATTTTTTCCGAATGTGTTGCTACGAGTATTTTGGATCACATCGAGTGATTTTGTAACTTAACCTACTTTCTACCACAATTTCAAATATTTCGTCGTGAATCAAGTAGCAGCACTTAGTTAAGATGATCATTTAGGTTTTTAAGCGCCATTCCATTTCTTCACAATTTTGTTACACATTGACACCGATTTGTATGACCACTATTCACGTCTCCACCTAATTTTAAGTTGACAATTGTATTAATAAATTTTTTCAAGTACTCACACTTTTATTCGGCGATGCGCATGGCGAAATTAGGTTACTTTTTGCAAATTAAACAAAGTGAATATAAATTTTTGGATGTCAAGGATAACATTTCGAACCTGAGGCCGAGAGTGACCTTTACACTTGGAAAGTCTTGCCAAATTCGATTCTTGTGTCAACGGACGGGTATTTCTAAATTATACCTTTGGTCAAGGTGCGCTCGTGATGACGTCAATATGAATTTTTAACTAAATCAGTGGCGTATTTTTTTTATTTTTTATCCAAGTGAAAGTGGCTAATATTAGTGATATTAAAATAATTTGTCTTAGATTTTGAATTTTAAAATCTCATAAAGATTTCAAAATAATACAGGGTGCGTCAGAACTCGTGCCCCAGAGAAAAATGCCATATAATGTAAGATACCAGGAACATGGAAAAAATGTTAAAATTTTATCTATTAAGTCATGAAGGTTTAAATTTTGCACTTTGACTCTACTTATTTCGATTGGATAAATAATTTTCCAAGTTTTTTTTGCTATAGGCTATTAAAAGAGGAAACAAGTAAGTTGTATCTTAAATTGTAACTCTGTTCAATGTTATTTGTGGCTTTTATTGGCAAAATTTTTGTACCTTTACTAAATAATTGTATAAAAACAAATACAAGATCATCAGTATCTAAATAGACAAAAAAAATTTAAATGTCAAAGAATAAATGTCAAAATTTTTTGACATATA
The DNA here is from genome assembly GCF_015345945.1 of Tribolium madens. NCBI lineage: Eukaryota > Metazoa > Arthropoda > Insecta > Coleoptera > Tenebrionidae > Tribolium > Tribolium madens. Next base: position 4,677,725 of record NW_025400985.1, on the reverse strand, counting down.
GAATTTTTGAAACACTTTTTTCATGTTCTTGGTATATTACCTTACTTTAAAATTTTCTCTGGGGCGCAAGTTCTGGCGCACCTGTATATTTTCTTAATTTTATTATATTAACTATCAACTCCACGTGTGATTCTAACATCATTTTTTTCCAATTTCAATGTTTTGTATTCATCTTTACTGATTTTAATGCTTTAAAAAAGTTCAAGTTATTGTTGGAAAAACTATACTATAGCAAATTAGACATAACACATGCCCACAAACGTAGTGAAAAGTACGAATTTTAATTATTCAGTATTATTTATAGGCTAAACCAAATTTTTCAATACCTATTTTTTAAATAGTAATAATACATATGCATAAATTAATTAATTACCTACATATTCAGAATATTTAACAGTGTTCAAACGTTCATTATTAATTTGCGAGTAAAATAAACAAAAAGTCTGATGAAAAACTCTGAACTCAGTGTTCAGCGACTTTCTTTGCAAGTGCACAATACTACATTATATCACAAGGTAGAGAAGAGATTTTTTATAGCCGAGCTGTTTATTTTCTGAGATGCGCAACATATATATAATATTTTTTTCACTACTAGTACATTTATTACACAGAAATACATCGGTGAAAAATAACGGGTGTTTATTTAAATTTGGCGTCATAGTTGGCGGTGACATACCTAAGTGTCTTGTGAACGGACCACAATTTTTAATACGCCCGGCGAGGTGTCAAATGTCAGATTAATAACCTTCAATGCGATGGTTTGTTCACAATCGAACTTTCATGAACAGCTTTAACGCCAAATTAAAAAAAAAAAAACATTATAATCTTACTTAATCGACATGTTGCCTCAGACGTATCATGTGGTAATTCACTATTACTTACAGTAATTAAATACTTACCTTACTTAAATTGGAAGTATTATTTTCTTCTTATCCTAAATAAAGTTAAAATGTTGCTCACTTTGAAGCAAAATTTGTATTAAAAAAAACACAAAAATTTTTCAGTTTAAAAAGTAGTTTTAAATTAGTTTGTTTGTGTTTTATATTTCAAATGTTGTTATAGAACAAATGTGTTATGTACCACAATGAAATATAGTTTCTGATAACACTCTTATGATCATCCCGATCCTCGACGCACATTAAAATTGAAATACGCCGCCACTGGCCAAAAGTGTATCACTCGATTGTATAATTTATTCTGCGACAAAATGCAGCATTTTTATGTAAATTTTCACGACCTTATTTAGCATACTGTCTTAATTACCACTTCCTTGGTGCAAAAGCGTGTGGTTTGCATAATTGCCTCGTACCCACCCTTTCCAGCGAACCGAGAATGTGACAGGCTTGCAAAAATTTTTATCCGGAGACACATTCTATTTTGCACTTATTGCTGATTAATTAATCACATGGTTGATTCAATTATAAACCAGATCAAACCCAAGTCTCGTCAGAAGGCCAGTCGTGTCGTAACAAAATTTTTCGATAAGAAAACTGTCCGCGAATTACGAATTTGAGGCGACCTTCGTTTGCTTTCACTAAAGAAAATGCCTCGGAGTATCTTTGACATCGTTAAAAATATGTATTCATTGAGATTTGACTTGTTTTGGGGGGAGCCAGAAACGGAAACGCAAAAACTACAAAATTGAGTGTTTAGAACACGGCGGACAGGGCTGCTCGTACAGTTGGCACTGTCTACAGGATGGTTGCTGGCACTGAGAATTTGGGATGGGGTTTGACGACCAACGCGAAGACTTCCCAGACCATAACACCTTACGGGGCTGCTTCTTCAGCAAAGGTATCACCAGTACCAACACTGACTGTTCCCTCCTTCTCTCTCAACTTGTTGCACTAACAAGCACGCTTGGGGCTTCTTCTCTATCTGCCCTCTCGTAACCTCCTTCCTTCCCAACTCAAAAACTGTACATAAAATAGTGCTTGAGAGTAAATATTATGCGTATTTTTAAGTAGGGTTGATTGCTCAGTTAAAAGGTGTCATGTCTGGTAATTTCAAGCACTATTTAATTACTCAAATAATGACTTCTTCTGACTTCTGCTACGCCGACTTTGTCTATTTAACCCAACTCCAACTGTCTAACAACTCCATCCCAGACATGACAGACAAATGACTGACGACCAAGACAAGTGGAAGAAAATTGGGTTCCAGATGAATCGATGTTCTATTTACTTCGACTAATTACTAGCCGGTTTTAAAATGGAAAGTTATTTAGATTATTCGGTATAGTACACGACACCAGTGAAAGGATTACTTTCTACTCAGATCACATAATAAAGAAGAACCGCTCGTTTCATCATAAGGATCGACGAAAAATGCATTTTAACACGATGGCTCTAACACAAAGGTCACCATGAATCTTCCGCTAATTCGCAATGAAAGGCAAAGATTGTTTGAAAAATAATTTGCAGTAGAAACTTGCCACTTCCATACAGAGATGGCATTCGGTGCCCTACAAACCCATTACGTGAAATGTTCAACACAAATTATTTACTTGAAATAAAAATTAAACCTGGATTAAGCGACGATACCTATAGAGAACTTTCACGGATTATTTTCACTCTAATAACCACCCCTTCTTTATCAGAATTAATGGTGTAACGTTTGCTTGAAGAAAAAAGGATTAGGTGTTAACGAAAACGCTAATGGCCCATAAAAGCCTCTACTTTACCACCTATCAAGTTCCAGCAAGCTGTGAAAAATCTTGCGCAGTGTTTATCACCCTTGTAAAAATTAAAGCATCATAAAGACTTTTAAATAATAAATACGTTAATTTGAGGAATCAAGAATTTTTCATAAAGAACTAAAACACTAATTCTAATTACATAAAATCAAAATACAACTTAAAATACAAGCAAAATACCTACTTGTTGATTATTTTTATTATGGACACACTTATTTTAACCAAGATAAGCCAAAAATGATGAAAATTTATATCAATAATTTCCGCATAATTCATCCAGTTCTGATTGTTTTGCTTTCTAAAAAAACAGTTTGAAATCTGTTTGTTAGAAATAACTTGTCTATAATCTTGGAATTTAATTTAGATATGTCTTAATAACACTAATTTTGCAATTAATAAAGTGTCTTGTAATTGCATAAGCTGTTGCGTAAGAGTGTAACATCCATAAATGTTCATATTTTTTCATAAAAAGAAACCCACTCGCTTGTTGAGTCACGTTACAAATATTATGAATATTAAAACACGCCTCCGCAATGCTTCTGAACAAGCGATACACGTGTGGTAAGTAAATCAATTGTGAACAGATTCATAAATCAAATTATTTTCTTTTCAAGTACTTGACCGAATTTTCTTTTTTCTGGTTATGCAACCAACAATACGAAGCCACAAACATAAAGTGACATTGTTTCAGAAACCGCGAGCGGAGATAATCTGCAAAGTCATTATAATCGGCAATCACCATAATCTGCAGCCGCACTATAATAAAACTTTTGTTCCATTACCTCTCTAGATCATTTACATAATTAGATTATGAAAATTCGTGTTAAACATTTCACGTACTGTACAAAATACCACCGCGCTAAACGGTTTAATCTTTTAAACGAAAACAAACGACCGGTTGAGATTTGGGTCGACCACTTTTAAAATAAGCCGAGTTTTATCAGAATTCTTAAACCCATATTCAAGAAATTTGAATTGTTAATTTTGATAAAAGCATAGTTTTATTAATTGTATGAAAGGGTGAACGGTACGTTCACTTTTACTCCAGTTTTGATCGTTTCCCTAATTCCTGAAATGTATTGAAAGGTGAGTTTGAAGAAAAAAGTAGTGCACGACCGTCCAGAAAATGTATTGTATCCACTTAGTTATTATTGTTTGTTGACTCCAAGTAGAAGTAAATCACATTAAAGTTAGATTAGCTGTAGAAATGAACCAGTGTAATTAGGTATTCGTTGGTGAAAGGCGATTTTTAAGTCGGGCTAATGAGGCGGTAAAACACCTCGTTAGTTAAATCGTTCGAAAGACAATTATTTAATTGCGATTAATTGCACAGCTCGTTGCCGGCTCTGGAGCCACTGAAGAATCAGACGAAAAGATCAACGGACCTGGAGGTGTGGCAGAAGTTGATATTGCCAAAAGCGTTGGAGTAGATCATCACGGCGAGGGAATCCCCGGACCCATCACCCGTTTGTTTGTCATTGCTAATCGTGGTCTCGCCAACCTCGTACAAGACTTAATCTTGGTAAAAACTCACTCACAATCCTCTCCACTAAACTAATTCGATTTTTTTGTTGCAGCGTTTGGCCCAAACTAGCGAAAGATTAGTCAATTTCAAGGCTCGTCTTGTAACATCTCTCATCTAAACAAATTACAACGCCATCGTAATTTAATCCACCTCGCTCATGCAAACACCTTCACGCATTGTTACCACTATTGTAAAAAACAAGCATGGAGCTCTCATTATTATAAATTAATTTATCAGTTTCTATTTTTGTTATTTTTTATTTAAATTTTTGTATATAGTGATAACTTTCCTTTCGCTATTCTTTTAACGCATTCATTGTGGTCATCTTGCCATTTCTCCTTTAAAATTTGTTATTCTTTTTTCTTCTTCTTTATTAGCTTTAAACTCTAGGGTAAGTCTTTCTGTTAAATTTAGCTTCGCATTATAAATTACCAGATGTATATAACCTGAACAATTGCTCAGTTTGAACTTACTACATGAAAATGTAAATAGAAATTTCTTCATCATGGTGTAGATATCTATTTTGTGTCTTTTATGTAAGTAGTGTACATAATTGCTATAAAAGGAAAAACAGGTTTAAAAATTTTGATTTTTTATGAAAGTTACTGTATGTTGTATTTTTTATAGTAATTATATTAAAAATACAAAATTCTTAAAAAATGTCAGTCTATTTATTAGTTTGAGTGAAACTAAGTCATCATCATCAATATGTGGTTCTTATTCACTATTTAGTCTTAGTAGTATAATTAAATAAAATGAACACTAGCTTTGTATTAGGTACTTAATTGCTTTATTCCATATCAAAAGCTACAATATATTATATCATAAATACAATAAAAAATGTCATTAGTCTAAAATAATAACTTTGGTACTTAATTTCTTATAAACTAGAAAACTTAATGAATAAAAACATTGTCGGGTCTTAAAAAAATTTCACCGCAGAGTTAAATCACTAAAAATTACTCAGTCTGTAATTAAGTACTGCCAGTGCTGCTGCTAAACCAAATTCGGATACATAAGTGCTTTGGTAGGATTACCTAAACTATCCTAAATTAACTATACAAAATGAAACATTTATACATAATCCCTTTAGTTACACACATAACATTGAAGCTGTACACAAACCACCAATCAAGTTTTTTTTATACAAATTGCACAGAAACTTGAAATTGGCGTCTGAATATAATACTGAGGCTAAGTATGAAATTTAAGCTACATTAATTTGGCACGCGGTCTTTTTAAAAATATATAGTTTACAAAAATTGCAGTGTTGCACTCTGATTTAACTGTCATGGAATGAGTGAAGCTTTCACTTGAAAACACAGATCTTAAACGGCTGAATGTTTACCTATTATTTCACCCGATTTTGAGTAGACGTGTTTGCCGTCGAATTCCACGGACATGGCTTTTTCTCCTCCGTTCATGTGGGTGTCCTTCAGAGGCTCACGCTCTTCCTCCCTAGGGAACAATAGTAATTGAGAAAAAGACACGAGGAAGGTAAAATCATGCTGTTACAGCTGGAGTTTGACAAGATTAGATAGGTATTTGGCGCAAATTGAGCAGATTCCAGGGCGAATAAAAATTGAAAACGCACAGAAAATACAGAACTTTTTAACAATCAACTCAAAAAAGCCTTAGGTTTGAAATTATTTTAAAACACTGAAAGGCAAAACTATTAGATTCATTAAATTTAATATCTTAACTGTTTTGACCAGTCTTACTAAAGCTGCAACATATGTTAATAAAAATTGGATGAAAAGTGGTTTTTTTTTGATGTTTTGATGTTTTTTTATGTTTCCATGATCATCTTTCATAAAAATGTAATAAATGTTTAAATCAAAGAAAAGAAAAATCCGATTAAAATGACCCCAAACAAAATTCAAATTAAAATTTGCAAAAAAAATGTAACTTTAAAAATTTCAAAAACTAATCTAACAGGAAAAATATTTCTATGGTAAAAACACAAAAAGTAGATTGTAACCTCTCGATTTGTCTAAAATCTAAAAATTACAAAATTTTGAAATTCTAAGTTACAAAAATTTTAAGTTAGAAATTCAAATTTCCAAAACTTCAGTCGCCGAATAAGTTGTAATTTGTAATGTATAATCCGGAACAGAATAATTTCAGGTCACAAAAAAGATGCCGTTTTACCTATTTTTCGCATATAACGAGAAAAAATTACGTCTTACAAAATAAATAATTTTGTACAAAATTAAAGCTTATAACATTTTATACAAAATAGTGTTCTCGGGTTTTTTGTATCTCAAATAGTTTTCGAGATATCCGGTAGTTTATATCACAGTTTCGAAAAAACTATTAATGAATTAACGTAAGAATTTTAGTAAATATTGAAAGCATTTTGATTGGACACTTTAAGATCGGCTATTAAAATAATGTAAAAAGCCAATCACTTTAGATTTTTAAATTCATTCAAATATTTAAGATAATGATGTGATTGGTCCATTTGAGGTAGGCCATTATGATAATTTGAGTAGCCATGGAGACACCAATCACTTTAAATTTTATACATTCATTGAAAAATGTTGGCGAAATTGGTTAAAAACAGAAATGCAAGAAATATTAGTGTTTTAACCATCCTGTATGTTTACAAACAGTACATACAAAATTGGCGACGAAGATAGTGAATTTATAAGTGTAAATTATTTTCGAATCTGATCATTTTCATGTAAGAAATAAAACATAACCTCAGGAAGGTAAGAATAAGGAAGAATAAGAAAAGACTGTTGTCTACAAGCTGCAGAGGCCTACAGTACAATTTGCAATTCAGCCTGTTACAAGTTTTAGGGCCGGCCCTAAAATAAATATTTCTAATTGATTAAAAAAACTTGTTGCTAGTGTAAACGATAGACTTTAATTTAGTACTTTGATACTGTTCAAAATTTTTAGTGTATGTCAGTGGGAGCCTAAAAACCAAATTTGGAAAAATATTTTTTGAAATCTTTTCTACATGATAAAATTCCTTGATTTTTTCTAATGAAAATTGAATAATGTAAAAGTTGATAGATTTTGAGTAATTAACATTTTAATATTGAAAATTAAAAATTTAATTTATGGCCAAGTTTGGGATGATGTGCTGCACAATAGAGCTCGGGTACGTCATAAATGTCATTTTGGACCTTTTTCTTTTGTTAAGAAATTCTGGCCTGATCACCAATTACCACAAACCCAACCATAAATTATTGGAAAATTTCAGATTTTCAATATTAAAATGTTAGTTACTCAAAACCTATCAACTTTTGCAATATTCTATTTTCGCAATAATTACTAGAAAAAAATCAAGGAATTTTTTCATGTAGAAATTATTCCAATTAAGTGATATTTTTTCCCAAATTTGGTTTTTATGATCTCACTGCCATAGGCTAAAAATTCTGAATAATATCAAAGCACTAAATTGAAGTTTACATAATCCTCTATCATTTGCACTAGCAAAAATTTTTTAAATCAATTATAAATAATTATTTTTGGGCCGGCCCTAAAACTTAGGGCAGGCTGTATACAACCAACATTCCGTCACAATCACTTTTGCTGTAGATTTAAGAACAATGATACAAAGTGAAATAAAAAATGTCTTTTTAAAATGTGCGAATACCCCAAAAACTATTTAAGATACAAAAAACCGAAAAGACTGTCTTGTAGGAAATTTTGCGACCTATGCTGCTTTTAACTTATTGTTTTGGACGGTTCTTACATTTTTGTTTACTGAAATTGTTTACTGAAATTGTACTCGCATTGGTCGAATTTTTGTATTTTCTCATATTAAAATGTGAAACAAATATAAATAAGTACTTATTAGATGCTATAATATTTATTTTAAATAAAGTGAATTTTATGTTAGTTTATTATAAACTGACTTTTAAGGTTGAGTTGTGAAAGGGTGGTACAGCTTGATACACATCAGGATATCACAACCCCTCAAACGCAACCCTGAAATCAAAAATTTTGTTCTACAACTTATTTTTGTGCCTTCATTGACTGCACTAATATAATTATCTACATATTATTTTCAACTTCCGACTTACAAAAATAATAAAAATTTGGTCATTGCTTTTTCTTATAAACGCCTCGTTTTTAAATCAGTCTATTTTGTGAAAGTGTGAGTTTATTTATTTTTACTTCCTGACGATAAAAAGGCTTTAACAATTCTCCACGTTCAATCTCCATTGTTTTTCTATACACAATGAGCTCAAATTTACGTAATTTAAAAACAATACATGATTTTTTTATTCGACTTGTAATCTGTTGAATTATTATAATACACAAATGCGATACAAAGAGCGAGAATAACCACTATGAGCATCGCGTCCTTCCCACTTATGTTAGTCGTCTGCAACTCAAAATTACGAAGCATAACTGTACAAAAAATTATCTCGTTTGTAGCCACGTCGACAATAATAACAGCATGCTTTTGCATAAACCACAACATCCATGCAATGAGGCATGCAACCAACCATCAGATCCTTACATTGGTGATGGTGCCAATTTGACAGGTAGGGGCAGGTTGAGACTGTTGGGATGCGCCGGGGCAGCTTTGTAACTGCAATAAGGCAGCGGAAATCGCCAACTGTATAGACTAAAATTTCCAACGAATGTATAATGTGATGTGTGATAGGGAAAAAATGTAAAAAACGTCACAAAAGCATGTGTTATTACGGGAAACAACAAGCAATCATTTATGTACAGATGTCGAAAATCGTGTCATTGAAAATTCATCCAATAAATAAAGAATGAGCATACCTGCCGAGTTTTGGATCCTCTTCGTGGTGCTTCGATCGGTTTCGATCGCAGATAAACGCGAGAATTCCCGCTCGGTTCACGAAAAAACAGATTAAGTCGACGAGAATTAGCACTAGAATGACTGCTCCAACCACGATGCCAATTATAGCAAAGTTAGTGACTGAAGGTTCGTTGTAGGGCACTGCAGGGTCGATGCCTAGTAAACAAATCACAATCAAAATCACAAAGTTGATGAGAGTTTTTGTTTTAAGCGTATTTAGTTTGGTTAGTTGTGATTTAAAAATGTGACCATCAGTCACATTTTTAATAAATTGAGCGCATTTTTGTGAAGTGTGTTGTCTTCCACCATGTCTACTATTCTAAAAACAGCTCATGCCGGTTTCTAACAAAAACTGCTTAAAAATTATTAAACTCTGAAAGTTGGAAATAAGACGAATAAAATAAAATTGGGGGTTTATACATAATCCGTTTTTATTGTGTGATTGTTAGTATATTACACACTTAATGAAACCTAGAAGCATGCAAAGCAAGATTAAGAAGCGGGTCAGATCTACAAAACAAAATGGTGGCTAATTAATGACCTCCATTTTGTCCTTCAAGTCCAGTTAAGATAACAAGAAGCTACGTACATTTCCGTCAAGTCGTTTTTGTCCCTTGTCGTTTAAACACATGAAAAGCCACTTTCAAAATCACTTCACAAAAGCACAACTTAAAAAAATACAAACTACAGTTTAACTCAAACAAATGTATTTTAGACAATTTTATTGATATAAATTGACATGTTTTTTAAATTATTCTATTACAATGAGATTGATTTTTTTCGTTGATGACTTAAATTTATTGTCCAATTGCGACAAAACAAAAAATAACTACAACATAACTTGAAAGTTTTTAGACTTGATACAAATAAAAAAAAATACCAACAACAATGAAATCTAAAAACTTTTAAGTACAAAAACATGCATACATGCAGATATTGATCTAAGTCTGGCAGAAATACATACACAACGCAAGAGAGGTCTGTTGTAGCTATGGCCGTCAGTCTTAAATTTCGACACATTAAATCCTTTGAATATCAACAATAAAATAAATTTTCTCAACTACCACAAACGACTCTGCGTAATTTTTGGTATTCGTAAAATTCGATTCAGAAACAAGTAGTACTACCTATACAATTTTATTTTAATTGGCAGTACGGGATGGTTAACAACTTAGTAATTCAACAATTTTAAATCATGCGCATCCAATTCTCGCAACATTCACACTCGACTACGAGCAAATCAAGGAAAACTGTTAGTAAAGGTGAGAAATGAAGCTCAATAAAAACGGATATGACATTCAAAGCTGCATCTTCGAGAAAAATATTAAAATAAAAATGTCAAGCATGCTTGGTCTACTAAAAGTCAACAATAACAACGCGTTGGAATGTTTAAAATCATGCGAAAGAAGCAATTTCTATTAATCTATTTTACAATAATGAAAACGAAACACCCAATTGTTCCAAGCAACGATGTGTGATTAATACCATTTAATATTTACAGAATTTATCGATTGGGAACACATTTAATTTCATTAAAACCCCTGTAGTGAAAGAGTCAACTTTTCCTATTTAGCACCGATTCGTGTAAAACGCACAAAACACTACGATTACAGTCATTGAAGCCTGTAGAGGGATATAGAAAGATGCACTTGAAGTCGAGCTCCCATAAAAAACACCTGGAGGGAGGGTATTGTTAAAAAGATAATACGCACACACACGCCACAAAATAATAAAAACACTAATTCAGTTTTTATTATTTTGCACGGAGACACACAACAAAATTTCAAAACAACCTAATAAAAAACATAAATGAAATTAATTCGAGACTTATTGTTACACTAATTGTCGCGGAATTGAATTCGGTACTGTAACTATAATAGTATTCCCGACTCTCACCTCTGGCTGTTTTCACTTTGATTTGAGCCGGTGAACTTGAACCTATTGAGTTGTGAGCACGCAATTCGATTTTGTAGATGGTATCAGGTTTCAAAGAATTTAAATCATAGGTGGTGGATTTGAACGTCTGCTGGATCTCTTCGCTACAGTCGCTGTCGCGCCACTCGCCGTTTATTTTCGTTATCTGCAAATGTTGCGAAAATTTACTCAAATGAAGCCAAACAATGTTTTGTGGTTTGATGCTTTTACAATGTTTTACAACCCAGGCGAAACATTATTATCAATTGAATTCTTTTTTCACTATTTCCCTCACAAAATTTAAGCCAATAGTGTGCTAAATTATCGCGAATCTGGATGAATCTCAGAAATTTGAAAGATTTGATTTAATTTCTCATAATAAAAAGATTGCATGATTCTAATTGTGTTGTTTTGTTGCTAAATTATCGACAATCTAAATTTGGCATGCATTCGAGATATTACTATTGATAATTATACAGAATGCGCCACAACTCGCGCCCTAGAAAAAAATACCATGTAAGGTAAGACACCAGGAACACGGAAAAAATGTTAAAAAAATTATATCTATAAAAATTTCGAAGTTATGATATAGTAACTCTGTTTAATGTCATTTGTGGCTTTTATTGTCAAAATTTTTGTACCTTTACTCAATAATTATAAAAAAAACATATACAAAAGCTTCAGTATCTTTAAATAGACATAAATCTTAAAAAATAATATCAAAATTTTTTGACAGAAAATATTTTTTTTTATGTTCCTGGTATCTTATCTTACTTGAAATTTTTCTCTGGGTCGCGAGTTCTGACACACCCTGTATAATTTTTAAATCAATTTTTATCAAAATTTTCATAGTAGGCATCAAAATTCTTATACCTTGTATGTCTCAAAAATGTAAATAATCATTGCTATACTCTGTAAACTAATAGATTTTACTTTTTTGACATCTTGGTGAAAAACTCTATAACAAGAAAAGTACAAGAATCGCTATGCTAAAATTTGTAAATTGCAGTAATTTGAAACATGTTGCGTTGGTATCGCGATACGTCTGGATATTCCTACGCGGACAGTGTTTTGACAGAATTTTGCCACTTCTTTATTGTAAAATTTTTAAAATAGTTAATGAAGAAATTGATTTATTTTATTTGTTATATTCCATTAATACTTTCTTTCTTCAAGACTTTCCTGCGAAATTTCAAAAGTACTACTTTCTGGGCGGAGGATGTCGGCAACCTAGTTACTTTTCTGTCATATTCTATCATTATACGGGGTATTTCACGAGTGATTACGGAATTGAAAATACAACTCACAATACATTTGCAAAGTTAACGTGGATATTTTATATATCGCATTGTTTGAAAAACTGATTATGAATCCACGATAGGTTTGCTTCCAATAATTTTATTTGTCACAACTGACATTAAATTTAGCAAAAAGTCAAAATGAATTCGAACGGTGAGAAAACAGATCTGATTTTCATTTATGGCGAATTTGGGAAAAATGCTTCTGCCGTTGAGCCTTTCTAAAAACAATGTTTCCTGAATAAAAAAGCTCCAAAAAGTCTTCAATCACTAAAGTGTTTTTCAATGGTACAGTTGGAGACAAAATACTTTGGTCGTCAATGTCACTTGAATGACATTAAATTGTAAAGCATGCTTTAGGATTGTTAACCTTATTTTTAGCTACTGTCATAATTGATAAGTTGTATGTACATATTTTTGATAGGAAAATATAATAGTTGTCATTAATTTGAAATTGTCATTCATTTTAAGTTGAAACTTGAATTATATTAAAGTGTCACAAAAGTGAGGACCAAAGTATTTTGTCTCCAACTGTAGATGGACAAATAACTATGTTTTATTAATTTTAAAATTCATAAACAAAATCCGTGAAGCCTAAGCAAATGTATTGCTGGTTGCAGTTCAAATTTGGTCAGGCTCATTATCCCTCGTGAAATACCCTGTATAGACTATACAAAAATTATTTGTAAACATCTCTCCCTTATTTTCTCGCGTTGAATTACGTAACCTCACTTACCACGCAGTATCTTATCAGATAAACATCAATCGGATCCCCATTATCATTCGGTACTTGCCACCTCAACTCGAAATGATCGGCATACGGACTCACAGCAATCACATCCTGTCTATTACTGCTATTATCCAAAATATGATTAGGTACGTAGATTTTAGGCTCCGCCGGTTCCGACCTCCTAGGCATCGTCACCTGTGGCACATTCCGCCATGGCCCGAAGCCCACATCATTCGCTGCCGCAAACCGAAGACTGTATGTCACTTCCGGTGCCAAATTCTCCAAAATATAAGGCGCACCAAAACTCCAAGTTCTATTCCTGGCATACGACCAACCAATTTCGCCTTCGGGCTTATACTGGACTGTGAACGATCGAATTGGGAGAGTGTCAAAGTACTGAGGTGGTACAATATTGAATTTGATGGTAGTGGCAGTGAGAGTTTGAATCCGGACTTGATCCACCACTTCCGGAATTTTGGCTTCCTTCAGTTGGATCCAGTGAGACGCTTTTCCGTGTTTGTTGGTCGCTAGACACTCATACTGGCCGTAAAAACGCGGATTGTTGAATGCATCAACGATGAGGTGGTAGGCTGGTCCAAACGCCTCCAATTTGAAAGGGGGAGTACCGGAATCAATGATGTAACCGTTATGTTTCCATACCACTGTGGCATTGGGAATGGCTTCAGGGATGCAAGTAAGATTCCCAGGATGGTTGTGCCAAGTCCAAGCGATGGGTTCCAGAACTTTAGTCCGAGCGAAAGTCGGGGGAAATTCGACAGCGATATGGCCATTCTTGTAACTAGTACCAGCACTGTTCTCGGCTATACACTCGTACAACCCATCGTCAGTCCTGTTCAGATTACTTATGATAAGTGTCCCATAAGTCTCCCCAGTTTTGTCAATCATCTGTTCCTCCAAAATAATCCGAGAATCTCTCTGTTGTCCCACTCGAAATGGGTGTTCCTTATCGCTTAATTTCCGGAAATATACTTTGGGTGTAGGACGCCCACGCGCTTTGCAAATGATTTTAGTTTCTTGCTTCACAGGAGCAGTAACGTTAAGCAATTCGTAGATTTTAGGTTTGACCATAACGTTGATTTTGACTGTTTTTTCCACACGTCCAGCTTTGTTCTCGGCTGTACACTTGTAAAAATCATCATCGTTGAATTCAACTTTGCTTATCAAAAGATTTCCAGTGGTTTGTTTGACGGTGAAACGGTCACTTTTTGATAAATCTTCACTATTCCTTTGCTTGATCCAACTGTAGATTGGGGGCGGTTTTCCAGTGGCTTCACACTTGGTCCAGGCTTGTTCTCCTTCAATTACCGAAACCGGAGCCATATCTTTGATCACCGGAGGAATAATTACTTCCAACTAAAAAATCAAACATTAGAAGACAAAATATGCCTAAAAACACACAATTTACCTTAATAACTCTCTCTTTAAGGCCACCAGTTATCACGGTATACGCTCGACAAGTGTAGCTTCCATCGTCTGCTTCTACGGGATTTTTTATTAACAAACCATCACTTTGTATGACATATTTTTCGTTTGATTCAATCTTCTTGTCTTTCTTTGACCACTCAACGTTTGGTGTTGGGTTCCCATGGACTTTACATTTAACAAGGTAGTCTTCTCCAACTTTGGGGTATTGAGATTCAGGTGCGTCCACAAATGTTATATCAACTAAAAATAAATATTAAGTTTACTGACAACTTAGACTCGTAAAAATCACCATAAGTGTTCACCACAACAGTTGATTTTAATGTTTCACTACCATAATTAGCAAAACATGTATAATTGCCCGCATCTCGTTCTTGTAAATCTTGGAAGAAGAGGATTAGATCACGACCGTTGCTCTGAAAAGTAAAAAATACATCTGAGTGATGGGTCGAGGCGAATTCTTTTGGATAAATCATTAATTTCCTGTTTTTAATCGCTTCGATTGTATCGCGCTTTTCCGCTAGTTTTCTTTTACGAACTTTTCATTTAAAAGTTTTGAATTAAACTTTTTTCTTTTATCGATTAAACTTTAAAACGGTTTTTTCTTAGGATTAATGAAATTGACAATACACTTGGCTCAAAATTTCAGCTCGACGTATTTAATTAATGACAAAAAGTGAACTAAGAAACGAAATTACTTTGAGAGATGAGATATTTGTTCCACTTTACATCTTGTTTTTAATTGTCTGTTTTCCTGTGGGATCCTTGGTTTACTCTAATTACGTAATGCAAATTGGACTATGGTAAATATTACTTATAATAAATTAACTTAATTTAAAATAACACACTTTCAAGAGAAGTTATTGAATCGTTTCATCAGGTAATGAACTATAAACTCCTCTTTGGCTGGAAATTCGACGTAATTTTCAATCAACATTATACTTGCAAATCAACCCTTGTTAATTACTCCCGACAATTCACTGCGAGGTAAATGTGCTACTTGTTTGGAAAAACAAATCAGTCAATTTAAACGTAATTTAAAATTGGTCTAATTCCAAATTGTCATTTAGTACATTTTTTATTTCTGATCATAGATGATTCCACAAAATTCACAACAAAACAACGTCAAACAAATTAATCAATAAAAGCAAATCCCTGACTTGTTGCACATTGATTTGTTTCATAAATTTAGTTGCAATTTTAACAGAAATTCTTTGAATATGACATTAATAGCTTGCTAATTAACTACAATCACCATAAAAAAATAAAAAATCTACTTTATTTTTTGTTTACATCTGCGATGTTACAGTTATAAAGTTTACAACAAATTTTCTTTTTCGGTGTTAGTGATCAAAAAGTTTCAAAACCCGATAAATTTAAAAATATCCGAAAAATCATAAAAGGCTAGTTTTTAAATTTAATTGGCAAACAAGTAAAGCACACAAAAAGCGATAATATAAATGAAAATTCTGCTATTGCCCTTTGAACATAAATCTCACAGGAAAGCTTCCCATGTTCTTAGATTAAGCTAAATTTGTTCAATTTCATGGAAATTTTACAATGAAGTTAAAATTATGTGCCTGCTTCTCTACACATTTATTTCAGGTTGGGTGCACAAAAACGGATTTATGTCTGAATTATTCCAAGGATACGTTATATGGGCATTTGATAGACACTTTTGAAACTAAATTCAGAGTCAAACTATGGAAAATAACACCTCTCAAATTTTAATCCTCAGAGCTGAAACATTGCGAGCAGTTGTTGGCACACCAATCAGCAGAACGGATAAAGTATTAGCTTAAGAAGCTTAAAAATTGTGATCACGTCGCGAGATCGACTACTCACCTGTGCAAAAATCTTTTTCCCTATGTGGGTGGACTCTATCCTTCGATTTTTGGAGTCCCTCCATTCCAGTTGCGCGATGAGGTTTGGTTCTTCTACGTCAGGTGCACATGTTAACGCCAACTTGCTTCCAGTTTCTTTCGAAATGACTGCTGTGTTAGGCTGGATGGTCAATTTAGGTTGTCTGTCAGCAAACACCGCTGAAACAATTAATGAACAATGAATAAAAAAGGCCGTTATGTTGCGGAAATCCATTTATTAGCTACGATTCAATCACAAACTAATAAAATGCCAATATCAATTTTATATAGTAACGGGCCATAAACGCCTAAAGTGCACAAGAGCATTAAGGGCAATTGCACATGGAACCCCATAGTGCGACATTTACACATTCCATAAAATATTGCACCGGCTTCGGAGAAACATAAATCTAATGACGAATCTATCAAAAGTGTCACACTTAACATAATAACAACTCAATTAGAAGCCCACTCATGGGCAGACACCCCAATTACTGTGTCTTAAGCCAATCCATCTTAATCAACTTTAATAAGAGTGATGTCATTGATTAATTCAGTATTTTTTACGACAGGTGATTATTAATTATGCTAATAGTCGAATGATTTATAAAGAAAAGTTAACAACATTTAGCAGCCCCTTAATGGGGGTCGCCGTGGGGAAGCTGAAGCAGCACTAAGTAATACGTATAATGGGCCATAAACAACAATTACTCGAGATACATGGAACCCCATAGCACGCTGAAAGTTGCCTGAAAGGAAGGGCAAACACATATGCAATATACTAAAATTTTGTTTAAAAGGAAAATTTCAAAGTCGCACTGTAGCTGCCGGATTTTACAAGCGTCGCATTTAGTTTATTTATTAAATTTACAACAACTTAATTAGCATTAATCCATGAGATTTAATTAAATTGCAGTTAGTACAAGCTTTCAATTAACATTAATGTATTTAGTCAAATCCAAGAGTTCAAAGGTAACGACTTGCTTCAAAATGTCTCGCCTCAGGTTTTTGTGAATACGATGAACTAGATTACTGCTAAAGATGTCAGAGATGAAAAAGAAATGAAATTTCAGTTTGTGAAAAATGTGACTTCAATGCCGACAATCGAATTAGGTCTTTGTGTGAGTGCTTTGTGTCCCAGATTCATTTTGTTGTCAGAAAATTCAATTTTAATTAACAAACAAAATATCGACTGATGCAAACACAAAAAGTAATTACGTTAATTATGTTTAATTGCAATGGCTTTATTCAGACACGTTAATAATCAATCAAAAATCATGGTGGTTGGGTAATAATAGTCTATCTGCGTTATTTTGAATAAATCCATAGCTTATAATTTGTCTTTCAAAATAAATACCAATGTCTGTAACACTCACAAATTTATACATCGGTTTAATATTCATAGATTTGTATACAGGTAATTGTTATTGCTGGTTTTTATAATATGTAAAATGAGTTTATTAGTTTTTTATGTACGTGAGTCAATTTCATGATTGGTTCTTTAATAATAATTGTACAAAAAACTCATACAAGGCACGTGAGCTAAAAATTACTACGAAAAACTAGGGCCTTCATGACGCGTTTCTTTTATTAAGAAATGACAAAATAAATATTTAAAGTACCAATGTTGCATGTTGCTAGATTATTTTTGAAAACAATTTTCAAGCTCTGTCTACTTTCATATTGACGATTATAGTTAATATTTTATTAGCCACTTAAAATAAACTTAAATCTACACGAAAAACGAAAATTCCATGAAGTATTGATAAACGCTCTGTGTAGAACGAATCAGAGCTAAATTATTTTTTTATTGCCTCTCTAAAAATAAAACCCTTTTCATTCTCGATGTAATGAAACAAACGCATTAAATATAATATATTCCTAGAGCTGAAATAAATAAATAATTGTTGTCGAACGAATTTTTTATGTCGTAAAGATTACCACAAATACGAATAAAGCCGGTTTACGAATATTTCAAAGTTCTTTCGATTTTTAAGCTTATATTTATTTTAACGTAATAACTTGGCAATCTACAGCTTTTATTACAGCTTGAAACATTTTTCTTTGTGTATTTACCTTGTTTTCCATGTTATTTCTTTGTTTGTACAAGGTGTGATTTATGTTTTAAAAGGTTTTTCGTTGCCATAAGACAAGTCGAAATTTTGAATAAATTAATGTAAATAAATAAATTGTGACAATGCAAACACCGATGGTGGAAGGTAATATTGTTGAAACGTTAATAATATTGGATGTTGATAAAACGCATTCCACTTTTCACCAAGTGACATTTTACTGTTTTACGACATAAAATAATACAGTTCTCGCATTTGAATTTAAAATTGAAAACACGACATTTTGCCACTTTATGGTTGAACGTGAACCTCAATGTATATTTTTATTTTATTTAGTCCATCAATTCAGTCATAACCCTCCCAAGTCCATGTATTATCACATCATTCCAGGTTGGCTGTCGTGTTTTGTTTGACAAAAAAATTTTCAGGCGATTAAATAGCCCGTTTGATCTGTCGATCAAACGGTGGATCGATAAGGGCTCTAAAAATGCGCAGAGGGAGGTATGCAAGGCTTGCAGCATTGTTCGCAACTTGCATCTTACAAAAAGTTTCCCTCCCTTATTTCACGGTATATGATGCGGAACACCATTAACCTCCCAATATATCACATTGCAAGACATCAAAAATGCAACTTGCGTCGTTCTCGCCTCCTTAAAAATTTTTATGAAACGTAAAAAATAAAGAGACACCTCGCTGTAAGTTAGCTTTTTTGTTGCGTAACAGACGTAAGCCACCCTTGGCAAATCTGTCCGAATGTATAAATTTTGCAGACGATACCATCAATTTCATGGTCTGTTAACTTGTCCAGGACTAGGATGACAAAAAGCCCTAATACATCACGAGTGTAAGGCCTAGTATTCGTCGTTCTATCTCCCTAACTGCAACCACAGTTTATTGCTCCGCTTCATTGTAGAAATTATTGGCTGCAACGGCGAATTTTGCTAACAAAAAAGATAAAAAAATACGGCGTAAACGCAGATAAACTCCTGGTTTTTACAGATACGCGAAAAACGTCCCAACGAATTGTGTTCGCGACACCTAATTATCAAAAACGAGAAGCCAAGCTATTAATGAAGACCAAATTACGAAGACTAATTTACATAAAAGAGCGTTATTACTTTGTTAAAAATGGTGTTTTGTTAGTGTCGGTTGTACTTCGCCATTTATTTCTGTTCCTTTTAAAATTAATGATCTCTTGCTTTTTCTGGACAATATACACGACTTAAATTGCCATAGAAATGAGAACGGGTTGTAATGAAATTGCAAGAGCTTGAGTTATTTGCATTCTTCGCTAGCAAAATTTTTTATTCAAGCTTTCAAAATATCAAAGACTTAATCCCAACAGCTCGAATGGAATTTCAACGGTCAAATGTATTAATATGCATTAGACAAACATTTTTAATTACAACTTTGAGATGCCAGAAAATAGTGTTTCATAAATTTCTCTATTTTATTATTCCAGTCGGCTATACATAATGGAAACATTTCTCAACATAAATTCAGAGCTCGTTCAAAAATTCAAGATAATGGTTACACATAAATATAGTACATATAGAAACATATCATTTTCAAAAGTTTATTAAAAGTAACAACTTTAAGGCACGAAATAAAACACAATTAACTTTATCGAGATAAATTTTAATCACAATTTCACTAAAGGAAATCATCAAGACTAGTGTTTTTTAATAAAAACTTAAATCAATATCTTGAATACAAATTCAATAAGTACCCATTTCATATTTAAAATACATATTACAAATGTGTGCACCCATTTGTTTAGATATTCAATATTGCCAACTCACGATAATAATTTTTTATCATCCGGTAGACAAAAATTAGTTTTCTCATATTTTTTAATTTTAAAATTACAAAAAATGTCTAAAATCTGTGATAAAACTGTACACATAAAAACACCCAGTATTTTATAAAACAGTGAACAATAAGCAAAATTATGCTTATTTACGACGAAAATTACTAAATTTAGAAGTTTTTTAATTAAATGTTATACACGGTGTTCCTGAAATAAAAAAAAACAAGCATAGTTGGCCCAAGAAGCATAATTATGACTCAAAAAATATAGAAACAACTCTAAAACTGCATAAATGATTAATCAAAAAAAAAATGCTTTTTATATAGTGTGTCCTAAAATCTGTATACATAAAAAACAGCCCTGTATAAGCAAAACTATGACTATTTACCATGAAAACTACTAAATTTTCATCAATCATTCGTGAATTTAGAAGTTTTAGAAGAGAAAATAAGGAAGCTGTATCCTAAATTGTAACTCTGTTTAATGTTATTTGTGGCTTTTATTGGCCAAATTTTTGTACCTTTACTAAATAATTATAAAAAAAAACATATACAAGATCATCAGTATCATTAAATAACCATAAAAAAATGTCAAAAAATAAATCAAAATTTTTTGACAGATAAAAAATGTTAAAAACATTGTTAAAACATTTTTTTTCATGTTAGGTATCTTATCTTTCTTGAATTTTTTCACGTGTTCTGACACACCCTGTATAGTAAATATAGAAACATATAATTTTCAGAAGTTTATTAAAAGTAACTCTACTTTCTTAAAGCCCGAAATAAAACACAATAAACTTTATCGAGATAAATTTTAATGACAATTTCACTAAAGCAGATCAAGACTAGTGTTTTTTAACAAAAACTAAAATATAAACAAAATCTTGAATACAAATTCAATAAGTATCAATTTCATATTTAAAATACATATTACAAATGTGTGCACCCATTTGTTTAGATTTACGACTCGAACAAACTTGGAATCAATAGTAAAACGTGAAAGAATGAATCTAGGAATACGACCTAAATCCAGATCTGATGTAAACATAAACCATCTGGATATGATTATTAACTGTAATTTAATCCGCCGCTGAACAATAGGGCAAGAAGTGAGAAAACATGTTACGTAACTTTCCTCCTCCTCAGACCCTATTCCAGTATAACATTCCCATTTTTCGTAATTCTGTCGATTTTCTTTTCTGTTATGGTACAATAAAAATAAAAAGTATCGAAATTATTAGCCATTAGAAATATTTCTATGGAATCTAATAAAACGTTATAGTTTCGGTCATCGATAACGTCTGACTTCATCAACAATTAATCACAAAGATAATCAGATTTCGTTTATTCTCCAATTTCTCTTCGAGTTTAATGTTTCCCTCAATCGCAATATTGATTGTTACTCGACAGTAATAAAAGTAAAATACTCTCGACGGAAGTGAACATTTTGTTAATAATTACAAGACGCTGTAGACGACAGCATGTCAATTTTGACGCTGTAATTTTGGTTTCATGGTAAATGGAATTTGTAATTGGTATATAGTTCACCTCAATATGTTGCCAACATGACATGATATAACAAAATTATTATCTCAAGCGTCATGCAAAAAAGCACAAAATCATTTATGACCAAGTTGGTAACAAAATTCTGCATAAAATTTCTTTTTATCACAACCTTCGACCCACATTCAATTAGCAATAAAGTTGGCTCAAGAAATCTCATGTTTACGTGTCAGAAAAGATATGAAAGCTGGAAAATCCAATAAGCTCTTAATATTCAGCAAAAATAGTTAGAAGTTGAAAATTGTCTTTCGACTAGAGCCAATTATCGGAATCGAGCAAATTGTGTAATTGTGGCTTTGTATTCGAGATGAGCGGTGTACCTTTCATTTCGATAATAATAACAAGCGCGTTCGTTAGGTCCTTTCATGATAAACAACAGGAACCCTCGACCTCATGAATTTGATAATTCACTTCGTTAACTCAAGGGAACACAGGATCGATTTGCCTCCAGAAGTTTGTTTACTTTTTCTGCCACCTCCAGTCACGCATCGAGATTAATTAATCCCGGATTAGAGTGATTAGATACCTTAACAGGGGTGGATTTAAGAGACTCACTCATCATTATTATTTTTCCCCTGGTTATCGTTGTCGTTCTGATAACAAGCCGGCGAAAAAATGCGGTTTAAAACAATGCAAAAGGCCAAGAATAGATCCAATTGAAGCCTGAATACCGAACAAAGTGGTCCCAATTTATCTTGAGAGGAAAAAACCATTCCTGTTCAACTCCGGTTTTATTTAGGAAAGTTTTAGTACAAAAAGGGCACTTTCCGATTGAATAGCTCAGCAATTTTAAGCAAACTTTATATGACTTATCATAAGCAAACTTGGGCATGTAAGCTGCAATTAATTACACGCTGAAAGAAATCCAAAAGTTTATTTGATGGAGAGATAGACAGTCGATCAAGTTGCAAAAGACGGAAAATAGATTGGCTTGTGTGAGTTGCCATTGACCAAGTTTAAACTTGATGAAGTTTGACAAAGTTGGGGTTGGCCGAACCTTCTTGACAGCCTATTTATTTGGTCGAGGGGAATTAAAATTCAATTATTTATTCAATTACATGCAGAAAAATTGTCGGGAAAACTACTGGATTGTTTGAACGAGGCTGCAAGTGTAGGGAACGATCGCAGAAAATCCCAATAACCGTTTCGTTCAAAATGACCGGTTTTAAGTTTACCGGAGATTTTCCCAGTTACTCGAACGTGCCTCTTTTCGAAATCATTGGAAATTTAACTAAATTTCATTCATAATGGATGAAACGTTCGCACACAAAATATTTCCAATGTTATGACCAAAAGCTGACCTATCAAATGCTTGTTACTACTCAGGATTTATCGTCATTTATTTATTTAATTTCGAAATGCTGAAAATAAAAGAAGCACGAGTGTTAATAAAACAAAATATTAAAGTTCAAGTGTAGCATTTAATTTTTTTAAGCTATCAGATGATTACGAACCTTTTTTTCTTCGTGGTTCTAAAGTATCAAAAATGTTACTATACTTCTAAAGTTTGTAGTTTCTTCTTTAAAGTGGCAAAAAAATTACTCATCGAATACCTAAATACCTGTACCTCTTGTTGAATTATGTTGGCAAAAAGATTTTGCCCCTCTTTTTATAGAATTGTTTGTATTAATCTCCTCAAAATTTGATACCGTAGATCTCAGATCTCAAAATTTAAAGTGACCACTTTTTCACTCAGTTAAACAAAAACTGTTAGAAATAGTAGACTATTTTATTATCGATATTATGTTTTGGTTATGTTTGAATCAATTTTATTGGTATGTTGGTTCCAAAGAAGGCAAATTATTGTGATGTCTACTGAGACAAAAAAAAACATGTAGTAAAACTGGAAAATATACAGGACCTTCGTTAGACCTCCACAACGAACTAAGAAATAAACTTGTTTCTGGCAACGACATTCGAGGTGTTGCTTTCTCGGAGCTAACATACTGTTAGTTACAGTTTAGAACTAACTAAAATTAGTAAATTTGGCTTTCATCATCATGACTTAAAATAACCATAAAAAACGTATTAAAGAAATTAAGTAATTTAATTAATTAAAAATCACTAATTAAACTAAATTGGTATTAGGCACAAAAGACAAAAATTAATATAAAAAATTATTCAAGCCTTATTTTCATTTCACCTGCGAAAATAATTAAATTCCACACGTCTACCATATTTCAATGTAAAGAATAATGAGTAACTGGGGCCATTTATCATGCAAAATCCCGCATAAACGTAGGGAAAATAATTGCACTGTTGTAATTACAAATTGGCAAAAATTACCCTCAAATCATATGTTATTTCGCATCTGACACGAGACGTATCAGTGTTTCCTTCCATTTTATATCTTTCGACGAAATTGTCTTAATCCGAAGAAATCCCTGTTTGCTCTAACTCTACTTTAATTGACAGACCCAAGAGAACACAATTCTAACAAAACAAGCGTAAAACCTATTTTAAAATATAAATTAACGAGCTAACAGCCAAAATTCTAATTTAATTCAATTAAAATTCCTTGGTGGTATTTATACGATTCAATTAATTCTGATTTTCTTAAAAAATAGTCATGCGGAAAGAAACGTTCGTTAGGAGTAATGGAGTTCAACAAGACGTACGAGGTTATAAATTGTGGTTTAAGCATTTTCTTTTATTATTCCCTCTCAAAAGTTGTCCCATATTTTTTCACTTCTCTCTTAAAATTTTGAAACATAAACGGAAGTATCCCAATAAATTCAATAATAATTTTTTGTTTGCTTTATTAATACAGTAGTAACAATAAATCTTTCAAATAGTACCAATTACGACTAAGTGAAAATTGTGGTCGAAACACCACTCAAATTTTTACCGAACCTAAAATGAAAATATTTATTAAGATTAGATGTATTCTGAACAACCTCATCACTCCATCGTCACGTTTTATAATTACGATGAAAATCGTATAAATAAACATTCATTAACTTGTTGTCAACAAAACGATAATGACGCCACTTAATAGAAAAATTCTTAATGCGCAAATGTTGACATCAAATTAAACAACGTAAAGTGTGTGATAAATCGAAATAAATTTTTAGAAGCCTATTTTAAGGCTTTAGTTGAAACAGTTTAAACCAAACGTAAACCCATAAAATTCTTTGTCTTGCTCAATTCCACCGCAGGGAAATAAAGCTAGACTTTCAAAATGGTCTATGATAAAGTACGTTGAAATAGTAAATGGAATTTCGGGATACATGCTCTTCAAAAAGCGAGTTTTTTACACAGTAAATTACATTTTATTAATGGCTCTCTGAGGGTTTTTTACGTAAAAATAATTTTTGTGTCAAACCTTTTACAGTGAATTTTTAATACCTACACATATTTATTCCTCAACTTTCAATTTAAAATTCTGTTGGCTGATTTTTTTATAATTATTTCATAACGCAAGAAGCTACAGACCTCACCATAATAAATTAATTAGGCAAGCTCTTTAACCAAAATGACTTATTAAAGAAAGTTATGAGTTAAAATGTCATAAACGTCACCAACTCCAACAAATATTCTAAACATCTCCATGTTATAAATTGCCATCTGGCTCATTTCGCTGTTGATTTATAATTACGACAATAAATGTGGTAGAATATTTTATGTGCATGCAATATGCCACAATTGTGTAACATACATTTTTATTAAAACAATAGCTATTCATTATATTTAGTATTTAGAATTTGCAGCAAATAAATCAATGAAATTTGATTCAAGCGAAGTTTTGTGGCTCTCCAACCTTAGCAAATCTATTTTTTATTTGTTCTCATGCAACTTGTCGAATGGGCTGGTCTGTCCGAACACTTTAAATCGATCAATGATTAATTAATCCCCAACGTGCGAAACGCACAGATGTCAAGACAAAAATCAGAATACCCCACGGTAAACAGACCCAAAGTGAAATACTCTGTAACCAAGATCGTCACCACCTCCTAAAGGGATTTCACGTCAAACCTCGCATACATTATTATATTTGTCAGCCGCGTGATTTGCATAAGGGCGAATTTTAAATTAGGAAATGCGATCCTGTCGTGAATTTTTCAGTAAAAATTTCCGATGTCACTTTGAAAAACCCGCATAATTCCTGATGGCTCTCGATCTCTTTGAACGTAACGCGTGCTCAAGTGCACCAAGCCCCAATTCCATTGTATAAGCCACAAAAGAATTGAGACAATAGCTGTGATGTGCCCTTCATATAGTGACGTCTCGCTACTACTTCTTGTATTTGACAGTTATTGTAACACGATACTGGAATTCGATAGAGCAAAGTACAGTTTCGGCCAAATAACACTTTTCGATTGGCTTACTGTGAAACCTAGATTTTACGTCTAAATTCCAGAATTGTGTGTCCAGATAAAGGGTAATGAATAGGGTTTTAATTAAAAATCTAATTCGAAATTCTTTACCTTCTATGTAGGTACACAAACGTGAGAACAATAAATCCCAACTTATAAACGATCCTCTTAAATACGCGCGTGTGAAAATTTATTGGTTAAATAAATTCTCACCCGTTCCCACCAGACGACCCAGAAATCTACTACAAAACTTAATTTACAATTAGTTCACTCAAAGTTGCATTAAATACGTTCCAAATCAAACAATTTCATACAACCTAATTGATATACAACCCTCAGGGTTAGTGATAAACCGGTTAAGTGCAAGACCATGTATCACATTATCTTCTTTATTACACCGACTCTCTTGCAGGCACTGACAAATGCCACATTTTCAGTTCAGAAGATCCACAAGACACGCACAATTTCCCGTGTGAATTGAAAATTTTGCAAATATTAAAAATTAATTCGCACGTTCAAACTTTACTCGCAAACTTTAATTGAAAAACTTAAAATTGCAGGATCAGCAGATAATTACGTTGTGGGATAAATTAGACGGCCGGCTTGACAACACCTGATTTAAATAAAAGAAAAATGCTGACTAGGCGCATCCACCATATTTCGAATCGTTTTTTTCAGAAAAAATTTGCACAATTCTTGTCAAATGTTCATGTTCACTACCTACAAAACATTTTTAATCAAGTTCTTTAGCCCGGCGCATCCACCATTTTGTTCCGCGCTGTTTTTCTTCCAACTTTGTTTAAACATAAAATAGTTTCTCCGACAAAGTTTGTCCGCAAGTAACGTAAAGACATTCCTTGTGGCAATAAACCGTTCCCTTGTAATTCGATGAAATGGCGCATTAACAAAAATATCACAAATTTAGTCCGTTAATGCAGTGGTTTTCGAAAACACAGTTTTAATTAAAATTGCAACAAATTATAATCACAACATATTGGTTTAATTAGATTTAGTTAAATGCACTTACACAGTTTTGCATTTGTTGTTTAATTTAGTTTGAAATAGCAAGAAGTTTAGTAAAGTTTATTGATTGTTGAGCAATGTTTGCCAAGGGCTTTGAGAGTAATGCTCTGAACTAGTGTAAGAACACGAAAAAAACTTGAACGAATTGCTAAATCTCGAGATTTTTCGTATTGAGTTGGGTATTAATGAAACTTGCAGCAATAGCAAATAGGGTGGAAAGTGATTTTTATCACACAAGTGTCACTAAAAATAAACTAGCGGTAATTATGTAAAGCGACGGTAAAAACTCCAAGCTTAACTTTTAACAATCCTGTTAGCCGGTCGGCTCTAAGTTAATTATATTAAGGATTAAAGTGAAAGAAGAAATTCCCGGAAAAATTCCTACACGTTAAAATGCGAAATATGTCCTTACAAGAACTTAATTTAGTTGAAATATTGCAAATTTAATTAGCCTCCGAAAACCAAATTGAGGTAGCAATTTCCATAATGGAACATAACAGGTTACAATAATTAGCAAAGTTCGAGTTGCATTTTCTATTGACATTTTTGTGGAGACATGGTTGGATAGTTATCAAAGTTGAAAGTATGAAATCGATTACTCAATAATACGATAATGGAACAACGATGTTACTAAAGCGGCCACCCACAAATCCGATTACTTTAATTGAAGATTTTGATTTTTTAAGAAGAGAAACCGCGAGCCTTTCATGATACCAATAAAAAACACCAATGAGTGAAATTTAATACAAGAAATTAATTAACGTTAGATCGTATTAATTGAAGAGCGGGTTTGTAGTACACACAAAGGGAACTTTGCGACTGTAGATACATCATCAAATTTTAAAACATCTTACAATTAATTTAACCGAGCGCTACCTCACAGAATCCTATCGATAATTAAATTGTGTGTAAACCCAGTTATAGAGAAACAAACAGCTTACTTGTTTTACCATGGTGTTTAATGATTCTGAGCAAAGTCTAATTAGTGCAACTTAAGGACTTGTGCTTACGACGTTCTAAAATCGAAAGAATTTTAATTAAAAAAAAAAAAGGTCATGAGCCAGCTCCTGAAACGTGACAAAATTAACATGGATTGTGGTTGAATGAATCCTTATCTATTCCAATGATGTAGAATAATACGTTTGCGTTTATTTATCTACGGTTTAGCATGTAGCACAAACTATTCCTGTTTCGGATTAGATTAAACCTGTGCTTCATTACATTTTCATGAGTTTGTCTCTCGACATTATCTCATCTGTCTGCTCACGTCAACTTGTCATATTTTAGAAAATGTGAAATGAACATTAAAACGTTAACTCTTTAGTAATGTTGAAAGTTCGCAGTCTACATTAGAACAGGAATTGTAGAGTTATCCAATTGTTGTGGTTCGTACTAAAGCGAAACTTCGTCGAAGCACAGAATTTACATTAATGGCTTAATATCCAAGACATAACTTAAACCACCGACTTCGAACACCTATATATTTATCACAATGTCTAAAATATACAAATCAGGTCCCCAGTTTGTCAAAGATAAGCAAATTATCTGATACGGTTGGGATTTATAAGAGGTCTTGGGGAAAATCGCTGACAAGGGTTTATCAGCATTTTCTTGAAAGTACACGTTATTGTACGAAAATGATAATTTAAACCGGCCTGCAAGCTTTGTTAACTTTATCTACGACTACAAAGTCTTTTCGTTAAATTTTTACCGATAGCTTTGTCTTGGGAAAAGGCAATTATCTAAAAAGCTAGGTAGTGGATTACAGACAAGTTTTTTCACTGAGCTTCTTCGGAAACTTGTTTCAAAGGAAGCTCTAATATTGCTACATAAAATTTGATTTTAATTTCCTTCGTGTGCACAAACTAAGAACATTAATTGCAGCAGTCTAAAACAACATTATCAAGTGAATAAAATTAACTCGTAGCGAAAATTAAATGTCTTAAATTCACACTAAAAGTTTAATATAAAAAAAATGAGATGATGAGCGACTTAAAGTTTTTCTGTTGTTTATTCGTACTGAAATCAACAAAATGCCTCATAAAATGTGTAGAAAATGGCACATTTGGGTCATATCTTTGGAGTGTTTTAATAAAGTAATGGAAGAGATGGAGGTTTTATTTATATTGAACTCGTTCAAGACAATGTGACACTTTGAAAATAAATAATTGCTAGTTGCCATAGCACAGCTAGTAATAAAAATCTCATTACGACGAAACTCCTTAGAAAAATACACGAGAACAAATGGGGATAAATAAAAAATGAATCATTTTCCCAAAACGACAGCAATTGTTGAACAGGGATAAAATTAGACTATCGTAAATTATAAATGCCTCGAATGAAATAGTAATAAAAAGTCCCTCTTTTCGATTTAATGGCCACATTAATGTTTAATATTTTTCAGATCTATTTTTAGACTACTCGTGACATTGCAGTCTTTAATTTTATGTAAAATTTGTGATGAGTTTGTATTTTCGGCGATGTTTGTGTAGATTTCTATCTTGTTCCCTTGCAAGATGCAGGGTTGGCGAAAACCGAATTTCCAGCAAAGCAAATAAATGGTGTTCGATATCTATTGGGATCCGAGGATTCTACCTAGTCGAGTCGTTCCACTAGACACTTAAATAATTACTCGTAAAAAGCTTCTATCGCTGAAACACTTGCATCTTTTTTCGTTAATCACGACAAAAAGCCTCCTCAAACCCTTTCGTCTCATATATCTGAGAGAACGATCGATAAATGCTTTGTCTCTGGAAGCTTTGATTAAAGACGCAGTTTTCCCAAAAGAAGTGCCACACTTCAAACTCTCATCACTTTTCCAAACACCATTGATGTGATGTTTAATCAATAGAGAAACGCGATGAGATTATTTTTACCAATAAATTTGGTGCGGGATCGCTGAATAATTCGGAAACACTTGGTTTGTAATTTTCCGTAATCGATACCCCCATTTCGGAGAAATTTATAGTTCAGGCTATTTAAAATCGATAAATACTCTCCAATTGCGAGTTTGGGAAATTGTTGATATTTTTGTTTACCACTGGATATTGCAGATTTTATCGGAAGAGAGGCAAAGTCAAACATTTACCCACGAGGGGAGGAAAGTAAAGTAATTCAACTATAGACACTCAATCTAGGAAAGCTTTACGATACCGATCTTAATTTGTTTCATCCCCTATTCATGCACCATTTGTTTTCTTCGAATTTTGTGCACAGTTTATCAAGAGTTCGATTTATGCACAATGCAGTTTACAAATACCCCAATCGAAAAAAATTGGACTTGAGCCAACTTTCCCCTAAAAGGGTTACTTTTATGGAGCCCTCAATCAGATATGTGTCTGAAATTGTGTAATTTATTCGAATTTCGTGTGAAATTTCTCCCACTTTCACTAGTTCGAACCAAATTGACAAACTAACTCGGAAACTGCACGAGGATCAGAAAGCTTTTAGCTAGATTAATTTCCAAGTAATAGTAAGAGTGGTGTCTTAGACACGCTCAAAAATAAAAATTAAATGTCCTGCGTATGAAATAAATCCAAATTTGTCTATTTACCGCGGTAATAATTCACGAAACCGCTCGAATGTTTCACGTAAAAGTTCATTACTAAAATAATAACGGCCATAAATACGAATGGTGTTTTAATGTGGTATCAGTGCGTTTCAGGACATGATGTTGGCTTTTTAATATTTCAGGAGAATTTTTTGTTTGCATGTCATTTGATCAGCAAAAACGTAACAACAATAAAAAGGCCAACATAAATTCGTCCTGAAAAAGCTCTTTTCATTTTTTGCAGTGGCGTCATCGCTCTTACAATGTAAACTTTTTTTGTTTATTTCATTTACATTAATATAGTCATCATCCAGAATTTTTTTAAACACTCGCTTACGAACAAAGACCAATTAATGATTTGCATTAATCAGGAACACAATACCATCTAGTTGTTTATATGGGGGAGTGCTTTCTCGAAAATTTATCACCCGAACTTACCGCCTATTGTTCTCGTAAAGAAGTTGGCAAGTATTCGGTCCAATTTACAAAATACGAAATTAAAATATGGGACATGGTTACGCTTCTCTCCACGAAAATACCCTTTTAGTGTAATTAAGAGTAAATTGTCAGAGAACAGTAAGCTTAATCTTCGTCCCAAGGGAGATGATACGCAGGTATAATTTAATTATTTACACCTAATACTCTTCAAGAGTCTGATATTAATTCATTTAAATTTTTTCATTTGTAAAAGTGGAGATAATTAATTGACATTTTGCCTGCAAGAAAGACTTCAAAGAAGTTTTATTTGTTGCCAAAACAAATTTCTAACAAAACTATATTTTAACAATTCTAATAACAAATTAATTATTTGTTACGATTTTTTCAATGTTCCTTCCTACAATAATTACTTTACAGAAGCCACTAGTCGACTATCTACTATATGGAATTACAAAGTTATCCGTTTCCGGAACTTGAGTTTCCGTAACACCTACTAGGTGTTATCCAAGTCTGCTTAACAACTTTGCACAAGTTGCAAAATATATTTTCATTCAAAGTTTAATCCACATATTTTCAACAAGCAACAAAACTTCTAATAAATTCCTCTTAAAAATATAATAAGCGAATCTACAATAGTGAGTCCAAGAAAGTGGATTAATCAAGACAGAAATGTTTAAACCAGCTCTCTAAAAATTTACACAGTACAGCGTGTATTAAAAATAAAGCAAGCTATTGTAACTTATCTCCCAGTTGAGACTTTTTTACCATCTGATTGCGTGGAAAATGCCTTGAAAGTTTCTTTCATGCAAAAATTATAAATTTAAATAATACCTTAATAAAACACAAAAAACTTAACGAGTATTTATCTTTCTGTAACGTTGTGCTTTTATCCCTCCTACACTTGCTGCTCCTTCCACAAGGCATAAAATTTGGAAAGTTCATATGTTTTGATTCTTTTGCTTCTTCCCAATGTGATGTGAAAAGATTTGGAACGACTTTTAAACCACATCATGTTTTTGTGTGCAACTTTTTCATTTCGTGGCAAGTTGTAATAACAAAATTATCTTTTTTGTACGCTTTGCTTTTGATAAGCGCCCCTATGCAAAAGTTAAAACTTCCGGTTAATTTAAAATTTAAACTTCGCAAATATTTCTCCCCGACATTTTAATTGAAATAGAAATAATAACTACAAACAGGTGTGTAGAGTGTAGGTGGGAGGCAATAAAAGCTCTTTCCGTTTCCTTACATTAATTATAAGACTACTTGATGGCACTTGACAATATTCGATTTCATGGTAGAGTTGCTTAACGATAGAATCGGGTGCTTTCAAGTAGATTAGGTAATTATGGTTTCGCACAACTCGATTTAATCAGCCACTGGAAATTTCTGCAATTAATTGATTCGTGGTTAGGCCAGACGCTGAGAAGATATAAGTTGTGATAAGGAGAAACTCGTCCGGAAATTATCCTAGATATCACTTGTAAGAAATTTTACAAATGATTTACCCAAAGTAGGTAAAAAAACTCGGGAGGAGCGTCAGGAAATCCGATTTTGGAATCACAGATCCGAGTTTAGTCCACTTGATTGCTTCGGATTTGGGAACGGTAGTTTTGGCGCTTTATATACGACGTGACATTTCAGCGCGAGTTTCCTTTTTGTGCTTACTTTATGCAATCAATTTTGAACCGATTTTTAAATGAGTGCAAAGTTTGTGGATTGTTATCTACCTGCAGTGCAAAACGTGCGTTATCGCGATTAAAGGAAGTTACAGTTAGTTAAAACGTTTATAATTCAATAAAACTCCTGGATGTATGGTTTCCGCAAGATAAAAATGAGGACGAACCAATTTACAAGTTGAAAGCTGAACAGAGTCCTTGCGAAAGGTTCATTGGAGACATTATCGGAAAATTAAGGCTATTAGTAGTTACATTGATTTTTCTTATCAGACTTGACTTCTTCGCTCGCTACGACATTACGCATTAATCTCCAATCTTAAACCCTTCGACTCTCACAGATTTGCCTATCTTTTTATGATAAGTATACAACATAGCACGATCGATTTTACCACTACAAAAACCGTTTTCCTCGTTTTACTGAATTGAATCTTCAAGAACCCGAACGTGCGATACATTCAAATTGTTAAACAGAGCATTTCTTCGATTTATTTCAACCTCATGACATGTTTTGATTTTATTACATCCCCATTATAATAATCGCAAAAAACTTTTACCCTCGAACTCGAAATAGCCGCAACAGTAATTATAGCTGTTTCAGGCAAAGGAAACGTATGATTTATGTTAGAAACTATTTGCAAAGCACCTATATTACAGCACTATATCAGTTTATCCGTGAATATTGCAGAAAGTTTTAGCCAACTTTATACCAACATTATATTCGTGCCATATTTTAAATTAGAAACTTGCGATTAGACAAAATTGCCAAAAGGAACGAAGAAATTAACATCGCAATGACCATGACATTGATGAGAAACATTGATAATTTAATTTAATTCTTGTCCAGGCTGCATCCGAAGAGGTGATTCTCATGTCAATTCTAGAAATTTTGCAAATTGCAATAGCAAATAAACTGTATTGATTGCACATTATTCATAATTTGAATAAATAAAGAAGAATTAAAGTAAATTCTATTTATATATTTCAGTCGTGCGATGAAACTGGAATTACTATCAATGTTTATTTTCTTTGTCATCACGAAGACATTACCGTTACATATTTGTTTATTCAAAAACAAAAATTCACAATACTGAACATTTAGGATAAATTATTTCAATTGTAACGGTTTTGAATTTTGCGCATTTGTGATTAAATTTTACCAACCGAGAATTGACACTAATTTGCAATTCAGTGTTTGAAAGCATTTATTATTACTGACCAACACAAATAATACCGGACTCGTATGTGAATATTTTTGTTCAAAATCCGATTGATGCAACTTTGGTTAAAGATCTTTTGGTCTTATTATTATGGACCCCTGGCAGATTACACAGTTTAAATACGAGATTAGCTTTGTTTTGTCTTCTTTGTGGGAGGAATTGGAGGGAAAAAATGGAATCCGAGTCACGGATTTCAGAGGAGATCTCATTCCATCAGCTGAAATTCCATCCAACAGTATTGTAATCGCTTCCCTTTATTTTCACTGGTCAGTTAAACTTATCTAGTAATGCTTACCATGATGAAATTTAAAGAATCAACATGGGTGTTTGATACGAAATGTTTTTGTTGAAATGCCTTCTTTAGATTTTCAATCAATAAGAAAGCAAACTTTTTTAACTTGCAGCGAATGTTTTAGTTCTATTCTCGCGGTGTTGGTGGATAGTTAACTTTCAGAGTAGAGGGTTAGAATAAAGTTGTCCAATTTAATATCCGACTTATGAAATCACTTAAGTTAATGGTGACTCTTAAGTTAATTATTAATTCAGTATAGAGAAAGGTGTTGAATTTAAGTCGGAATGCTATTATACATTTGAATATTTTATTAGAAGGAAATACCCATTTACTTTACAACAAGGGGGAGAAAACGCTTAAACAACAAGGCCCTCTTTTGACACGACAATAAAACGAGCGACATTCCGAGGGTGCAATAAGTGTGAAGACGCGTGTGGTCGCTTAACAATTCGCTATCTGATAATTGAATAATTGCTATTCAACGTTTTGTTTTCAGTCGGGCAAAAACAGCGGAAAATCCACTGTCAATAAATTCAACACCCATTGTATTCATTTGATCAAATTACGGTGGTTTTCGCTTAACTGTTTCACTGAAAACTCTCCAATACATTCAAAACAACTATGGAAATATTTTCCCCGCTATCAGATTCCTGCAACTGAACCAGATCAAGCAATGCGTCTAGACGAAGGACGTAGCAGGAAAAAAAGATAGACAAGGCAAACTCGGCGCCCTTAAGTCGCGTCGTCGTGCGAATATACGCTCGAAAACATCCACCAGTGGTCGTTGAGGTAAATGATTCATAGGTCAATTTATAAAAGAGAAAAACGCTCTGCTTGTAGAGAACTGTAGGCCATGATTAATTGAATTTCATAAATGATTCACATTCAACAATTTTACGCTGAGACGACATTTATTCAACTTTCGTAGGACGGAAAAAGCTACAAAAAGCCGCTTTCAATACCCTGATCTTCAAAATTTTGCAGCGTTTGCTATTAGTATGGAAAGAAAATATACATATAATTACGAACATAGTATAGTCAATGAAATACCCCAGAAACTGTGTAAAAATATTCAACACATATTTTACATGCAAAGAAGCAGCAATGCAGAAATGGTCTCATTACTTTACGGTCCCACTAAAACGCACCCATTTTTCTACATTTTCAAGCGTAAAATGTTGAAATTGCACAATTCTGTTCTGATGCTGAAAATGTCAAGTCCACAATAACTCAAAGCAAAATTACAACTTAAAAAAGCAAACTGTATTTGCATTTTCAAGAATTTTACAAATAAACACTAAATTGTTATTTTAGTTTGTTCTTTTGATAATGGTTTAATTTTAAATAAGAATCTCTTTTATTTTGAGATTACGACAAACCGATGCGAAATCATGTCCTAAATACATGTTTTGTTCGATGTGCCTCAATTTCTTATCAGAAATTATGTTATTTCTAAAAATTTTGCGAAAGTATCATAAGAACAAGTCTTGTTTCTCTCAATCTACACTAAAAAAATTAAAGGAACAACTTTTTTGGTGATTTTTGGAAGCCTGATCTCATTGAAAAATGGTCGTATCTAGATTAAAAAAAAACATTTTGAAGCTTTAAATTTCTAGTTTTGAAAACTTCTGGCAATTTTTTTTCTGTACTACGACTAGCACGCAGTCCTAAGTAATAACACAAAAAAAAAACTTTTTTTTTTGTTTTTGTTCCTTTAATTCTTTTGCAAAATTTTAATCAATCAGTCCGAGAAAACGGTTCGATGGATCGATTTAAAAATTAAAAATGTTACTTTTTTCTCTTTTCTTTAAATCATTGT
Source organism: Tribolium madens (assembly GCF_015345945.1). Classification (NCBI taxonomy): domain Eukaryota; kingdom Metazoa; phylum Arthropoda; class Insecta; order Coleoptera; family Tenebrionidae; genus Tribolium; species Tribolium madens. The sequence continues at coordinate 4,641,688 of NW_025400985.1, read as the reverse complement.
TGAGTGAAAAAAAAATATTTTTTAAAAAATCATGAAAAGATCTTATAAGACATTTATTCCAGTTTTTGACAGTACCCTTATATTCTCTGGTTGTTAAAATATCGACAATCAGAGACAAAATGATCCTTTTTCATTTAAAGTCAGATATCTCAGCAACAAATTGACCTAAAGAGAATATGAAAAATGCATATTAAAGGTGAACAAACATGCTATTGACATTGACTTAACTAAAAACAAAACTAAGAACAAAAACAAAAAAAATTGAGTTTTTTTTTCTTGCGCTATTACTTAGGATTGTATTATAACCGTAGTACAGAAAAAATTTTGCCAAAAGATCTCAAAACTAGAAACTCAAAGCTTTAAAATGGTTATTTTAAAATGTAGATACGACCATTTTTCGATGAGTTACAGCCTTTCAAAATTAACCAAAAAATTTAGACAAATTTTTTGTTCCTTTAATTTTTTGGGATAGTGTAATTTAATTTGAAAAAAATGTATTTTAATATACTCCATTGATTTCTAATTTTATCTTATTATTTTCTTTTAAATACACATAAAAAGTAGTAGAAGGATAGAGATGTCAGTTCTTAAATGCACCCTTGCTATGTATCTAAAAGAGCTCAGCTTTAAAGCAATCAATACAAGAACCTTGGTATAATTCCGTTATGAAAATTCGATTAGGTTCCTCACCGTTCTAATATCGTCTAGGCAAACCGAAAGGTTCTTTGATCTTTTTATACATTAATCAGTGTTCCACCTGCGATTATTTTTTGCGTGGGTGTCAATCCCCCGCATACGTAGAATGTAACGCGTGGTTGGCAGAACAACCATGGCACGTTTGTCAGGGGAAGTTGTGGTTTGAGAGCCCTGTGTAGAGGGACATGATTCCCAAACCGGGAGGGAACGTCACCTTCGTTTGGCTTCGATTGTTCCCCTTCCGGTAGTGAAATTGGATTTTAAACAGATCACAAGAGGCTACCACAGCAACTAACCTCAAATTCCGACGATATTAACTACACAACTTTCCACTATAACAATAACCGAAGATGACGAGTGTACTTGGGCCGAATTCGAATTGGATTCTCTCCTTGACTAATGCCTTAGTTAGTATTCCTAATGCAAAGTTAACCTTTGACGTGGAAATTGCTAATCAAATATCAACAAATTCGAGCGAGACATGTGCTCCATTAAACATTTTGCATAATTTATTACTTTTAACAAGTATTTGCAAACAATTTATTTCATAAGTCTCGGTCTAGTCTATAAAGCCAACTGGTTTTTTCAGCGAGGAGCATAATTCGGTTTGGGGGTTTCACTCACTCAATTCTCTAAAGAATTTCCCCTGCGTCTGTCTACGCCACGGTCTTTTTGTTCGCGAAAATACCATTTTAATAAGTACGGATGTAATCTGGACTTGACGCCACGTTTTCTTGACGTTACGATGAAGAAAACCATCCCCCAATGTCTGGGATAGTTTTAGACGAAGGGTGAATAATTCAAGGTCGTCACATCAAAATATTATAACCTTGTCAAAAAATGATTGATGATAAGTGAATATTCAAATAGTCGGATTGGGTGATCATTTTTCGTTGTCGCCGATAATTTAAATTCACAACATCCAATACAGATCAATAAATCAACCACATTCTGGAAAAAACTTATACAGAATTCCGTGGAAGCTAATAACTAGAAAATGTCTGTAACGTTTCATAAAGTTCAATTTGAAGAAAATGAAGCGAAAGACGGTTAAATTAATGGCACTTTGGAAAATTTAAAGTAGAAACGAGACGAATATAGGTGTTGCAGTTCGTTCTCAAAATTGATTAAAGCAATTTGCTTGGTTAATTACAGGGTGAATGTTTTATAGCATCAGATTTAGCGTTTGATTAGAACATTTAACTGATTCCACGACTATATACGATTCGTTCATACCACATATTCGACGGCGATAAAAATTAATTACAGTAATTAGGGTAAATAGTCGGCTGCATTAAAAACTCATCACTTAACCGTCTACTGATTGATTTAAAAGATATTTATTTACGCAGATGCTCGATTGCATAAACTCTTTGAGTCTCTCCAGACTATTTGTAAATATTTGCCTTAACGTCGGCTTCCGTAAAATGAAAGTGCGTATTTGTCAGTAAAGTTTGCTGGAAAAATCTCATGGCACTGAGTCGATAAGTAAGTGCAATGAGCACAATTCCAGCTTCATGAAATTCAAGCGGCGTATTTCAGCAAGTCACCAGAGACTGAAAAATCAATAATTCTACTTACTTAAACAATGTTACATGAAATTTACCCTGCAGGAATCTCTTCTAACGTTGCAAGGATCTAATTTAATTAAAATTGCACGAATAAAAAATCGTTTCTAGAGAAGATCACATTTAAATTTCTCTTTTTCCCATGTTGTTCGATCACACAAATGCAGGATTACCTGAAAGCACAGAGAACTTGTTATTTTCTTTTGGCAATAACATCGAAAAATGTTGCATAATACATGATATCAAACAAGATCGATGTCAGAACAAAACTGGCAAAAGCTCGAGAGCTTACATCCGAATGAACAATTTAAATACATCCAAGTTTGTTGAGAAAAACCTCATATTGCCATAATTTTTCGAGATAAACTTAAGCAAATAAAAATGTCGCTAATAAATCTTATTTTTTTGTATACGATTTAATAGAAACCATCCTTATTTTCGGCCAAAAAAGTTTCCAGGCTCGTAAATAATCCAATACTTGATACAACTGACCGCATTGAATGAAACAGCTTTGAATCATGTTTCCAGGTCGGGTGTCTATCAGAACATGGGTCCTAAATAAAGTAACTTAATTAAACACAGCTCGATGTAAAATGGAAAATCGTAACCCGATTCTGCCAGGCTGAAACGCGGAAATGAAACCTCTCTATTGGTTATCTCAACTCTTTTGGAGAGGTTTAAGCATTTTTGAGATCTCTGGGATTATTGGGATTTAAGAGGATGGGATTTTGGTCACTTTACATAAAATCAGCTTTCTCAGTAAGATTTTTTCCTCTGATTGATATTTCGCTCACGTAAGCGGCAAGGAAATTAAAAAGCGTGCGGTTTTTCAGCGAAAATTCGAAATGTATGAGTTTTACATGAAAGTGTTAATGAACGCAGAGCGTGAACTCTGTTTCCTTTACTTGAGAATTGCATCACGTAGTAGGTAATTTCTGTTTAATACCTTAAGTTGTAAGAATGGCGAAAAATGAGTCATAATTAAAAAATTATGCAAATTTGGGGAAGTGTTGAAAATCCCGGTGAAAATCCCGCGGCTAACTGTAACAACTAAAGAAGAGCTTTGTACGATTACCCTCAGCGAAACTTTGTTAATCTAATACAAGTTTAATTCGATTTCGGTTATTTATTCGAGACCCTTCCATCTTTCGCCACTATCACGATCGATATTGCAGATAGGGCTGCAAGTAGGAAACAAGTTTAATTAGAATAAATTATCGGCCTGTCCAATTAATAACAGATAAGCAAGAAGCAGTGTTAGGGGAAGTGAGTGTCTTCTTGCACTTTTACGTTCAATTTATTTCAGTCCATTACGCAAAGAGGCAGGCAATCTTTGATGCATGCCCTATTTACATATACACATTCGTGTAAACAAACATAAAATCTAAATTCTAACTCGATAAATCACTCCCTGTGGCAAATCATCCGGCAAACAACCTGATCATTGCATGTTCGTACTGGAAACTATTCCCAGTTATTAGGGGAAAATGTGCTAATGATAATCCACCGCAAGTGTTTTACACGACAGGAGTTCTGCGGGAATTGGGACTAAGCTTCATTCATCACGTTCACCACATTGGAATATTTGAGATGCTGTCAGAACTGAGATGACACTGAGAGACATTGACTCAATGGAAATTCTCAAGCAAAACCGCAATAGTGTTACTCATCATCCAATTGATTCCATTTCCATTATTTCTGATTTTGTGCAGCCCCAATTGTGTTACAAGTGTCGTATTATTGTCATTATTTGAGTCAAACTTGTTAAAAGTTAATTTAGAATTGTGAAAGCCGAAATAGAGAAGTCGGATATATAATAGCAGTTGTTCTAAGACGTCAAAGAAGCTTCTTATTGTGTTACCAATTATCTTGTAAAAATTTCCTGCCAGGACAAAAAATTCTGATTTACTTTGAACTACATGAATGACGGCGAAAAATTATCCAATCAGAATAAAACTTAAACAATTTATGTACGTGTAAAATACGATAATACTATGAGAAGAGTCCATTTTTACATCTTAATCAAATTCATGATAATGGCTTTATTGGGTTTGAGTATTTTTATTTTCTAGAGAAAATTAGCCAAAAATTAAAAAATCTAAATATTGCAGAAATAAATTTATGATAATCTCAAAGAAAAAAAGTGTAGACAATACTCGAAAAAGAGTTTCTATTACTACTTGTAGTAGTGAAATAGGCCGCAACTATTTTGTGCCGTAGATTTTACCACTACAAAATAGTTTTTGTAAATTGGTGATTATTACATCTACAAGTTGTTATTTTTACGTTATGTTCTTTTAGTAAATTTTACCACTACACATATAGCAAAATTTAACGTTATATGATGTGTCAAATCAACCTGCATTTTTGTATTTCAGATCCTTATGTAACGCTAATTCCAACTATGAAAGAGCGTCAGTTTAACAACTTAAGGAAGAATAAATTACATTTTATAAAGTAGAATGTAGTATTCTTTTTATGTAGATACCACTATAGTGTACTGTAGATGATAATGATACAGAGTGATTATATTAGTATTTTATTTAAAAAACAGATACAAAAAAGTACAATTTACAAAAAATAAATATGTGAACCAAGTATAAATTAAAATATGTACAACATTTTACACTTACAATTACCTAATTACTAATGAACAAAAAACTAGGTACATTATACTACTATATAATAATTAATAAGTTTATTTAAAAGTGTGGAGTTTATTTAAAAGGGTGGAATAACTAAATTTAAACTTTTTTTATTAACTAAGGTACAGAATACAGGACTATATAAATTGCCTATGTCTACGACATCCATCTCATTAGTTTCGGTCACTTCATACCCATGGAAGTGTTTGTTAAATCCTTCGGTTATAAATCTATGAAAAATAAAATATAAAATAATTACAATCTAATTAAAACAGTGTACATTTCAAATATAATTTTCCAAACGGTTTCTACCTCAGTGATATAAAAATAACAACAATCAATCACTTACAGCAGTTCTTATAGGTATACTACTAGGTATACTAAAAAATTACTTACCATGAAACACCGGAATTAACTCTTGGAAATTCTAAACACAAATTGAAACTTTGAACTAAATTTCACAAGCACTTCACTCCATTGTTACATTAGAATAATCAGTGTGGACAACGGCCCTTAAGAAGTCTTATATTTATATTAGCTTGAAATGAATCAATTGTCAATCGCGCGTCTTCAACTGGACCTTACCACTGGCCCACCACCACTATGAGGGTTGTATTATTTAAAGCGGGAGATCTAACAAGCGTTACATTTTACATTTTGCAGTGGTAAATCTTACAGCTACATTGTAGTTATAATTGAAATTAACTAATTGTAGTAGTAAACCCCACAATTACATTGCAGTTGAATTTACTATTCAATTTTTGCGTAAAATTTACTCAAAAAAATATAGTTTAGCTTACTGTTTGTAGTAGTAAATTATACCTATACTTTTTATTAGTAAAATCTACACTTGTATGAGTAAAATTAATCACCTAATTGGTACGTTCTAACATATTTGAGAGTAGTATATACCGTACTTTTTTTACTACTACAAATGTAGTAATAACAAACACATCACTTTTCTGAATGAAATGTTCTAACATGTTTTATTCTTCTACCTGTTTTATTCACATTTGTAGCTGAATGACGAATTTTATTGAAATATGTATGAAAAGCAATAACCATCGCAATATTGCACTTGTTATATTAAAAGTGAAGTAAAAACACTATAATATTTAGTCCTGATTTCTCTCGAGAGGAAAATAACTCTAATTCCCTTTTGCTGAAGTTGAAACACGCGTATCTGAAATAGAAAACCTATTGCAAATCTGCAAAAATGTTAGCTTTTAAAACTGGAATTCATATTCGATTATTCAAGCTGTTACCATGTCTCAAATGAAAATACGTACTTTAAAAACCGACCTTTTTAATTTTTCACGTGATTTTCTTTATCCCCTCGCCTGATTTTTAATTAACTTTTTTCGGAATTTTCACCTCACCAAATTCCCGGATTTCTCTTCTGTTAACAGATACTTAAACTTCGTGGAACGTTACCGTCCATCCGATCAACGTATCCGGTTCCTGATAAATTGCATTTTAGAGGTGTTGAAGTTAAAATCGATTTGCTGCAGCAATTTACGAATGAAAGATGTGCAATTTTGCTCGCATTAATCACTAATTAAACATTCAGCAACACAATTCGTCTTGAACTATAAAAGAGGTCACATGTGCAGCTTTGATGAGGATGAATTGCGTGGCTGTCGACGTGAAAACGGCAATAAAGTGAAGAAACAGGGCGCTCATCGAGACAGCGCTAAACTCCCTCAACAATTCCATTCAATGTAATGGAAGCTCGTATTAAAAGTTATTCTGTGCATAACCGGAGTGCCTACTAAAATAACAATTTTGGGGGGAGACCCGCAGGGTCACGTTTGTCGGCCGGTGAGGTGTTATTTTCTAGCGCCCTCGACTAACTAGTCATAGGGGTGCACTTGGAATGCCCTTCCGTGCATTCTCGCGACGAAATGACCCTTAGGCGCAAGTGAGTGCGTCTAAGTGATACTAGACTTGGCAGTTTCAACCCTGACACTGGTCTTAATAATAATGTTGTTATTACAGATGCAGATGGCACTAATTGACCCAAGACGTCTTGTGTCAAAGACGCTAAATTTCATTTCAATCGCAAAACTGATTCAATTAAATTTTATCACAAAGTGAAAATATGGCGACCACGTGCTTGCCAAAATTGCATTCCTGTGTAACGCAGAGCCAGAATAGGAAAGATGTCATTAGGGTTAGATTCCTTTTCCTCGGTTTCATTTCAACTACGTACAAAGAGACTTTTGACGCAAACAATTAAAACTCCTTAATTATGTTCATCGTCAACTTAACTCCACTGCACCTGATGAATTATTAATCAGTTTTAAGTTGCACTGAAGTTTATTCAACAAATTCTCAACAATTTTCGTTCTCAAACTAAAAAAAACTTTTAAGATTAGTTTTAAATACGCCTGTTTATTGGAAAAGAAAACTTGTTAGCCATTTAGGTGGCAGCTGAAAAAGAGACTCTAGAAAGTTTCCTTGGAACTACGGGAGGCCTTTGTATACCAATCTAGACTTTATCTAATCAATGACACGATATAAACGGTTTAGGGAATAGACAGGAAATTGGAAAATTCGTAAACAAATACTTTGTTTTGTACTTTCCAACTTTTCCACTCACGGTCTCAAATGACACAGTTATGTGGAAAATATAAGATCAAAGTGACAAATTTTATTTAGCGCTATAAAGTTTCAACTTGGCAAACGATAGAATGAGTAAACTAAAACCACCTCCAAGTTGCTGTAAAGTTTTGCAAAAAAGATTAAAGGAAAATAACATACAAACCAATAAAATGTTGGTCCACTTTGCTTTGTTGCAATTTTACTTAGAAACAACCAATTTCAACTTCAGGAAATTTGTACCCTGAAAACTTGAAACTGTTTGTGACAACTTCTTATGGTTTTCTGTGAATCTTGAAACCACTAAATAATAAATAAGCAGTAAAAAAGAGGGTGGCTCAATGAATAAACAGCAACCGCAAAGCAAATTCGCCGAGGAGCTTCAAGGCAAATTTAGAAATCATCAAAGAAGACTCAAATATATTAGGTAAAAAATTAATTACATTGTAAGGAATCTGAATACATCACTTTAATACGAAACCAAAAATATGCAAGATTTACGAAACCTTTGAATAATTAGGATACATTACACTTTTAGAAAATCAAAGTAAACAAATCGTTGGTAATTTGTTGAAAACCAGAGCAACAAATCGGCATAAAAATTCACTCAAAAACATCTAATTAAAAAAGTTGTGCTCGACTCAACGCCGAGATTAAAACCCACAAAATTCCAGCAAACCCATCATCGTAACAGAAATAAACTGTCCGATTTCTTACAACCTAATTTGTTTCCGCTCAGCTCGAAAAAGCCCCTTTAAACAAAAACTACAGTTAGTAACGCTCCCATTACACGCTCTCCAACTGCTGTAACTGTTCCACCAGCAACCATCACCCCATACGTGATCTTGCTCATTTCAAGACTCACATTCGTGACACGGCATATCCACTTCCCCCTGACCCGTTTCAAATTTACGTTCCGATCGTTGAGTTAAATTGTTTTTTCATCAAGCGGTGCTAATTAAAGGAAAACGCAACCCGACAACAATGCATGAAAACCCATTTGAAGAAGGGAGTTTTCAGCACATGGAAACCGAGCAAATTGGGGGTGCGTCCGGTGTTATTAGAGTCACTTGTCACGAACTCAGTCGCTCTCTATTAGGCTGCAACGCAGAGATGAGTTGTGGCTCCCCGTATATTGAGTTGATTACTTTACAAGAACGTGACTGCGTGTGGGCCCTTTATACAACTTTGCCAATATTTTTAATACTAGTTTTCCGAATTGTAAAGCAACTTGTTTATGATATGGAGAACATGTGGCGTTCACACAGAGGGAATCTCAAGGGAAGAGAAGTTAGTTGCAACGAGAGAGTTTGTCAAAATATGACCGAACTTTGTGCTTCTGTTTTCAACTGTAGAGGAGAGGCGGGTATATTGAACCAACTGGGAATTTTCAGAAAACTAAAAGGCCGCAATGATAATCACCAAATATCAAAAGCTTCTGAAGTTATTAAAAAATACAGGCTGTTCCGGCTAAACCCCACATTAAAAGTAGGTACTGAGAGTTTTAACAATGATATTTATCTAAATTTTTGATTATGACCATAGTTGTTTAGGTCCTGCTCAACGAAAATATTTTCAAGATTGCAACTTCGTTATTTTAAATACAAAGTTATGTTTTCATTGCGTTTTTGGATTGCTCAAGTGATTTTGAGAGAGTTTTTACCAGACCTAAATTAAACGTTTTTGAAAAATTTAGACTTTATTAAATTTTTTTTAATTTGCATCTTCCTCTACAAAAATCGATAACTCTACCATATTTAATTATTTTGAAATCGTATTTTTTCTCCAATTATAAATACACGAAAGAAAAAAATCTAACCTTTCTCTCTTGTATACCCAAATACGGTTTCAACATAATAAAAAATGATAGAGTTATCGATTTTTGAATAGGAAGATTCAAACACAATTTTTTTTATGAAGGTCTAAATATTTCAAAAACGGTTAAACTTAGGTGTAGGGAAGGCTAACAAAAACTCTCTCAAAATCACTTGAGTATCCAAAAATGCCATACAAAATTACTTTCTATTTAAAATAACGAAGTTGATATCAACTTCCGGTGTAACATGAAGTGCCTCCATCTTGAAAATATTTTCAGTGAGTAGATTAACTTAACCGATTATGGCTATAAACAAAATTTTAGATAAATATTACTGTTAAAACTCCGAATACTTCTAATGTGGGGTTTAGCCGGAACAGCATGTATACCATTATGTAATCACACATTGGAAGAGCACATCTGACTACTTATTATTCCCAAATTAAACAATGTAATTATTAAGAAATAATTTTCCATGTCCTTAACACGACATTAATTAGTTGCTAAAAAAATTGTTAATAATTACTGTAACAAAAATTTTCGCATATTTAAACCTTATGTGAGACGAGCGATACAATTAAAAAAAATGGGCACTAACAATTCAGTATCAATTTCAATAGATGCAGATAAAAGCTCCCTATCCAGTCGTATATCTCATTTTAAATGGGCCACAAATTGCCTCTTGAAGAGTCCTCAACACTCACTCGAGTTTAGCGTTTATTGATCGCAACCTCCATCCATATGGCAAGGATTAGCATACGAAGAAAGGAAAAAATCTTATCGCCATAATCTAAAACGATGACCGTTCGCAGATGTAGCTTAGGTAATTGCAGCAGGAGTTCAGACAAAAGACCTCTGAATTATGTAGGAGGCGCCAGAGAGTCAAAGCCTCTTCATTCATTATTTACAAGCCAAGGAAGCGAACAAACAGACGAAAATGACAAACTCGTGTATTCACAGTCATATCTGCCTATCTCTTCTATTATTGCTACAAGGATTTGAATAATTTGAATCGGTAAAAATATATAAGGAAAAATGACAATAAATTTCCCCGCGATAAAGTTGAATTAAAGAATAGTACAAATGGCAATATTCTGCAAGATTTACGTTTGCAAAATTCGTCAAAATTTAAAGAATGTCAATAGGAGGGTGTGAAACGAGAATTTCCATATAAATGTGTCTCATAACTTGAAGGCCGTGTATTGGGTCTTGCAACGTCCTTATCGTGCGAGTAAAAGTGCATATTTTTGTCCTTTATTCCAGTTTTTGCCCCCGTGAAGGGGAATGAAAAATGCATTAAACTACACCCGACTGTTTTGACACTTTTGAATAATGCACCGCGTGCGAAAAAAGAGAAACAAACCGGATAACTAGAAAACAACAAACAGCGATGGACGCGCAAAAATCCATTAACAACGGATTTAGAGCAAAATACTTTCGGTCATAAACCAAACGATAATATGTTTGCGCGTGTATGGAGTTGAATATAGTGGATTTAGCTAATAGACCACATGGAAGTAAGCAATAAAAACAGCCCCGTCTCCAGTGGACCGTCCAAGGGCAATGTCCGGATCGTCGGTCTCTCCCTTCAATGTTTTTCACATTTCCCAAGAACGGGGGATGCAACAAACAAAGTTAACGCAGGACGGGACTAAACCCAAACCGACGGGACAACAGTAATGGAAATCAACTGAGATGGAACTCAAACAAAACCTTTGAAAAAGTGCATTTGTATTCAAATTACAAGAAAATTTGATTATAGTTCGGGAAGAGTTGTTTTACTTCGTTTCATTTACTGCTTCCGACTTGCTTTGCATTCGTCGTGGAGAATTTTAAATAAGGAAATGTTACTTGCCATCTACAAAATTTGATCGCGATCTTGGCAAATAACTACTCCGAAAACCGAACTCTAATTTCTGTTCAAAAAACGCCCCGAAAGCAATTTTATCTGTGTAAACTATTTTCATTTATTTCATTGCACAAGCGTCACAATTTATTCAGGAACAAGACAAGTGTAGTTGCAGGTATTAATTTATAAACCATGAAACCACCTGTAACCCAATTTGGAGCTTGGCGATTTCAGTTTTGTAAAGACGAATTAATTGGAGAGTGTTATTTAATTAAAGATTTGTGGCTGTCATTATCAACAATCGCTGGTTAATTCTCAATGTAAATACCAACAGAGATAACGCCCCAAATGTAAACTTAATTACTTCAAATCAATATTTGGAATTATTTCAATTCTTGCCAAATCGCTTTTCCCTGTCAATATTTTCTACTATGAAAAAAATTTTTTCAGGCAAATTCGTAAACGTTCAGCAGTTTTTACAAATAACTTTGCAACTGGCTAAAATTTTATCTCACGGAAGAATTAAATCGATAACCCAATTAATTCAAATGATTGATCGTGCATTTTTATTTTACACCCAATGCTGGATTTATCAAGTTGGAGAAGATTTGGGTATTAAATAAAATTAATGATCCGTAAGATATGCTTTCCTAGAATGGATTCTTTGATTTGACGGAAAGTGAAGATTTTGATGACCAATTTCTTTACAAAATTCGTTGAAATGAATGCGTATTCAGTGTTCTTGTATCTTTGGGAAAACAAATCGAGAAAAAGGACATTTCAATGTTGGTACAAGTGGTGCGGTTACGTGCATGTTGAGTTAGAACTTCGTTTTAAACTATATATTATTATTCTACAGTGTAACGAACCGTGCGAATCCAAACACAACACTGAATGTTTAAAGGAAATACCAACTGTTGGAGAATTGTTTGTTTAAAGTTCTTTCTTCTGTATTGCATTCACTCCATTGATTGTTATTTTTGCGTATTATTGAACCGTAAAATTATTTTATACTTTAAGCACACATCCAAGTTTTTGCTGCCAACACAATTTAATAAAATGACAGAAAGCAAGCTGAAATAAAACGACATTACAGAAAAAATATGAATCGGAAATGCAAAGAAGATTTTCTTGGTGAGTGATCTGTTGTCGATACGAAATGTTATTTTTTCTCGTCTCTGTGACTTTTGAGTTTTATTTCATGAAATAAATTCACAGTCCTTTAGAATTTATTACCATTGATGTTGACGATATTTTACGTAGAAGATTACCTCAAACACGGCAATATAGGAAACCTAATAAGATTAGCATTGACACGAGTGATTTAAACACCAATATATCATTTTACTTCAGATCCCGAAAGAGCGCTATTTTTCAGAAGGAAATAACTGTTACTCACCGTTATTCTATTTGAAAAGTTTCCATTTTAAATATTTGAATGTGTGTGCTAGGACGTAAATTTCACAAATACTAGATTGTAATTTCAAAGAATAATTAAATACAGAATTGTATTCGCAAATTTAATTCAGAAAGGTAAAAATATACTTTCGACGTCAAAATATGTTTTAAAAAATTATTATCAATAAACAAAACAAGATGAATAAACAATAGGATTGTTTCAATTTAATAATGAAATTGGATTATGTTTTCGGTATGTTTAAAAAACGCCACATTAAAACTGGTATAATAACTGCAACGCTTTATTATTTAGAAGGAAAATTACCAAATTTCCATCAAATCATTCGTGAATTTAAATTTTATACATGGTGATCCAAAAATATAAAAAAACAACCTTAGCTGGACCAAAAAGCATAATTATGACTCAAAAAATATACAAACAACTGCATAAATGATTAATCAATAAAAAATGATTTTTATACAGTATGTCCTAAAATCTGTAAACCTAAAAAACAGCCCTGTATAAGCAAAACTATGATTATTTACCATTTTTCACACAATTTTTCATCACTCATTCGTGAATTTAGAAGTTTTTTAATTAAATTTTACACATGGTGTCCTAAAAATATTTAAAAAATCAACTTTAGGCTAAGATACAAAAATTATACGAAATAACTTTTTTTCAAGTTTCTATTGGTAGCACTGCAACTGAAAATTTGTATAAGATATTTTTTAATTATAATTAGTGTCCAAATTTTGCACTTTGACTCTTTCAGGTTATTAGAAGAGAAAATAAGGAAGCTGTATTGTAACTCTGTTTATTTATTTGTGGCATTTATTGACAACGGTTTTGTACCTTTACTAAATATTTGTGAAAAAACATACACTAATATCAAAAAATAAATGTCAAAATTTTTTGATAGAACTTTTTAAACATTTTATTCATGTATCTTATCTTACTTGAATTTTTTTTCTCTGGGGCGCGAGTTCTAAAACATCCTGTATATAAAATTAATTTAAATTCTACAAACACTATTTCTTTATTAATGTTATTTAAAACATTCATTGAGTTCTTCCAACAAAAAAGAAAACGGTGGTACAGTAAGTAAAAGATTTTTGTTTTATATCTCTTTATTACTTATTTTATATTTTATTTGTTTACTCCTATGTAACATTCAGTTTTTGACGTCTTGACAAAATTTTGTATGCAGCACATATAAAGGGTTCGTTTGAGATGAAAAACTTCGACGTCTCGTATATAAAACACTCAATTTTTACACTTGTTGCGAAGTAAACTATTCAAATTCAAGTGGCATTGGCATACGAAAAAACATTCATTTTATACACGAATATTGAAGAGAAATATATTTTTCACCAAAGTTCGTATAAAAAAAATAAACAAAACCACGACGAACTGATTATAATTATACTCTACCAAGTCGTAATTGGTTATTAAATCAGAGTAGAAATAAAGTTTATTGGTTTCACACCCTCGTGTAAGTTGCGAGTGTTTCATCTAGAAAACTAATGTTGGTCGAAGTCGTATACTTCCAGCCGTAAAAATGTCATCAAAGTTGGTCAGCAATTTAACACCGTAATGGTTATAAAAGACTCTTAATGATCACTTGTCAATATATTCCCGTCAAGTGTTTACCCGTAATGACAGCGTCAGATATTATCGACAATAGGAAAAATTGCACCCTCTCAGCACTAATAACTCATTCTGTCCACGTAGTCGGCGCCGAATTTTTATGCACCCTTTGGAAAAATCCCTCCCCTTTTCGCCATGTTGCTGATGTTCGGGATTTCATCTGAGCACGTGTACAGACCAAGGCAACGTGTCATCAACCCTGACTTGACCCAACCCCTTTATGATTCAATTAGTAAATCAATAGCGCTTTATTAAGATTTGGTTCAACAAGTGGACAATGCAAAAACGGGGTTTAATGCGATTTTATCGGAGATTCTCTGGATCTTTTGTTAGGTTGCAAGCTGACGCCGCCTCATTTTCGAGATGCAGCCCTCGACAAGGAGAGGACACTGACGCCAAATGACGAACGTGTCAGGAATAACGCATCACATCAAAGCGAATCCAGGGGCAAAGCGGATACAACACGACCCTTTCCTTGCATCCCCTTCCGCGAAGTGTCCCGTCAAAAGGCGGCGGTCGCATGCGGTCGTAACTCGCAAATATGCTATGAATATAGTTAGGACGCCCCAAATTACCAACCCCGGTTGTTATAGCGGTCAAGGGGTTAAAACAGACGAGGAAACGTAAATTTTTATTGAGATCATTGAAACTTTACAACTTCTTTCGCTCTCTCCACGAAATTCCAAAATCAAATATTTAACATGTTACTCATAAACCATAACAACATTTATTATGTGCTCCAGGTAAATGTAATGAAATTTTTAATATCATTCCATGTCCATTATGTCGTAGAGTTTTTCCCCTTGGAAGTCATCTATAATTCAGCTTGTCGCCGTCGTTTTCATCTTTCGATCATCAATTGCTGTTCCATTATAAATGAAAGAAAAGCGAACGAAAGAGAAAAAGCTTGATCCCAAAAAGCACATGTTTACAGACCAAAAAAATCCATCTATTCACACACATAATCTCCTTTTTATGAATATATAAACCCGAAATGATTCATGACAGGATATACGACAAAATTACATCATTCATGATAAAATAAAACGATGTAGATGAAAATATAATAAGAATAAACTCTCATTTCAATATCATCCCTTGGGGACACAATACCACAGCATGGAAACAAATGAGGGTTCACCCAAGTCAGTGTTACTGAAAATAGGCAACCCACAATATAAAAACAATGAGTCATCAAACTGGAAAAAATATTTGACCACATTTTCGATTCCACTCGAAAACGCACATTTCGCATTGTTTTCTATCAGTCCTTTATAAATATGTAGCAACTTTTCAAAATTTTAAAAATACAACAAAAAAATTACAGATAAACATGACAAAGCTCTCAGTTTATTGCCAGCGAGAGTCAAACAATTTTAAATATTTCAATGGCACCCTCGGTAACTTCCCGAT
This sequence comes from Tribolium madens, assembly GCF_015345945.1. NCBI lineage: Eukaryota > Metazoa > Arthropoda > Insecta > Coleoptera > Tenebrionidae > Tribolium > Tribolium madens. The sequence continues at coordinate 4,626,051 of NW_025400985.1, read as the reverse complement.
CCCTATTTTTAATTGTAGATAAATAATACTGGACACTAAAGTAACGTAAATTGAAGTGAAATAATTTTAAATTACTGGTCAAAAGCACTCTTTAAAAATTAACCGGACTAAAATTTTGCGATTTTTCACATTTTCACAATATTTTTGTTATTCTTTGTCAGATTTCGACAAATTTTTATTAGGCTTAAAGAAAAAAACTTTCTAGATCATCGTACTTAAATTCAATAACATTTCTAGTTTTGTCTTCTAAATGTGATACTCAAAAGACGAAGGCACTGTTTTTTTATTTATTTTTATACTGAGCTGTGGTGTGCGACAGAGACAAACTTAAGTTTTTACTGATTTCAGATTATTGCCCATTTTTTTCTGAATTACGTACCGCATTTTCCATAATTTTAATTCTTGAGACATGAGAGATATAAATCTTCAAAAAAAGCATTATATTTCCAATTTCAATAAATGTTGTTATTAAGTAAGCAGAATGTGCCAAACCGTCAAAATAGGCGCTTGTAATTAACCGTTTTACTTGTTGTAATCCTTTGAAGTTCCAAGTTTTTCAGATTTTTTGTGTTCAAAGACGTAATTGTACTCTTTTGGTGACATAAGCAATAATTTTAGGATTATCTACCTTTTTATGTAGCCTACTTTCTGAACGAATATTTAGTGACGTCTTTTTTAATGCTTTGTATCTCTGGGACACCAGAAGATAAAATTTTGAAACAAATTGGTCCTCATTCCGAAAAGAACAGGCAATAATCTGATATAAGTAAAAATTTCATTTTGCCTCTGTTGCACATTACAGCACAGTATAAAAAAAGTAAAAAACAGTGCTCTGGTCTTTTAGGTATAACATCTACAAGAGAAAATTAGAAATGTTATTGAATTAAATTACAATGATCTACAAAGTTTTTTCTTTAAGCCGAACAAAAATTCGTCGAAATCCGACAAAGAATAACAAAAATATTGCAACGTGAAAAATTGCAAAATTTTAGTTGTCCGGTTAATTTTGGCGGCCAGTGTATTTTTGTGATTTAACTAAATCGTAAAAAAAGAAAAATTTTGAAAAACAAAATTTTTGTCATATTACATTTTATTTTTATATTTCAAGTCTTCTGCAGTCAATTTTATCTTTTCTTTGCCTGGAGAAACGAAATAAAATAGAGAAGTCGCTAAAGTACGAAAGACATTAGTTAGCTGCACTGAAAGAATAGTAGGTGGCAGAAATCGATACAAGTGCGCGCATCGAGTGGAAAATCGTGCGGAAAATTGCATCGTTGATATTAACATACCTAAAATAAAAGAATATTGATGGTGTCATAACAAGAATAAAGTTTCATTTTAATATTATCCCTCGCGTACGGGATATCATCGCTACGAGGCATATTGAAGGGGGTGCGAGGTAAGCAATATAAATATTTAGGTTGGTTTTTTATTCGAGGGTGGAGTGAAATTCGAGATGATGACAATGTAAATTTTAGGGTTTTTCAATGTCACCGTCAGATATCAAATATCGACACCACCACAAAATTGTGTGGTGGGTTTCTATTAATTTATTCTGAAACTAAATATATAATTAATAACACATTTAACTAATCCGTGTATTTTGAGTGAAGAAGGTGGTGAAGCGGTTAATATAAAATTACTAAAACCATCATATAACATTTCCGCTGCAATAAACACGCTTTCGGTGCCAAGAACGCCAAATTTAATATCAGGGCATTAGGTTAATATAAAATTGAGCCTGAAGAGTGCTAACATGAATTTTGTTCCACATTTACCATCAAAGATGATCGAAATATAAGATTCCAAAGATTCATAACATTGTTAAGTTTGCACTCGACATCCCCTCGTCGCAAATGTCGACGACCGGCCTTTTTTGATGGATGATAATGGTACACTCTACAGCCCCAAGAATCTATCCATATAACCACTAAGTTTTCGAGACACGTTCCGTTCAAAACAGCGAATATAACCTGTGCAAACATCGACTGCAAATCTTACGATAAGAGAAATAATTTTCGCGTTATTTATGTTTTTCGAAGGGGTAACTAAAATTGTCCAATTAAGCGATTTCATTGAAATTTTCCAGTATCCTTAGAGACATGATATCACCATTACCCGTGCCTATAAATAACTCACTCCAAGTTATATATCAAGTGATTTTAGTGAACATGCAGGTACTTTGTAAGGGAGGGAAATATCTGCCTTGTCAAGCTTAACCAAACTTTATTACTTCTCGGTTTACACCTTAATTCGCAACCGCCCGCGAGATTAACCGAAATACACCCATAACCTCGACGTAGTAATACCCACAAAAAGAGAAAAACACGGGGAAAACATTTTTCGCATTCCAGAATTGGGCCTAATAGGTAAATCCTGAACATTGTTTTCGTCTGGTATTTGAAGCTATTTAAATGTAAAGATATACGAAATAGCATTTAAAAAATCTATTTTTCTACTGTTAATCCTTATGATTTATGAATTATTCAGTCAATCCTTGTTGAATGAAACAAAAATAATTCAGTCATAAATATATAAAATATGGTAATCGCTGTTCCTTGAAGTAAGACATGCGTAACATTCCCAACTAATCGACCGAAAACTCCTGAAAATGCCTAAAACAAAATTAGCTCATAAGTTTAATAAACTGTTAGAAATTGACTCAATTCTTTATAAGACGTTGAAAAGAAAACATTAAATCTCGCTATTTAATTCAACTGCATTTTTATTTAAAACCCCCGTTGTTATTAATCCTAGTCTTGATTCGCATTGTATGTGCAATGATATGACCGTTCCTCCGCCATTATCAAGGTCTCGGCGTCATACAAAGACGCTATCAGAATAATATGTCGTTTAAACGATGTGACAGACGGCGATTAGAACCTTAACAAAGTAAAACCTTACCTCCAGGCGGTCATATACAAGTCGCATACTATTACTAACACTTCCTAAACACAGGATATTTCCGGTTGGGTAAAGCGATGGGGAAATTGTTCCGGTTTAGAACATAGCGGCGAACAGTTGATTAGCCCTACGGGGGTTGGTAGGTGAATTTAGCGTTTTCGGGGGGGCGCAGACGCCGGCTATTAATACACTGCCCTCGGGGATTAACCGCAACTCTAAAATATTATATAAGCCGATTGCCACCGACTTTTTCTGAGCCGGGATAACGCGATTAGAGAATTATTATTAGCCAAATCTCACAAATACAAAAATATTCGCTTTAAGACAAATCCAAATCTGTGCAAACAAGTTCAATGCGAAAAAGGTGCTTATTTTGAAAGAAAAGCGTAACGACCGAAAGCGGAGAATGCAGGAAAGAAACAAAAATAAAATATAGGAACCGTAATAAGGGAGTCATAAAATTTTAAATGTAGCTATATGAATGAAAAACTTATATATAAAAAAAAATATAGAAGAAAACGGATAATAACAAATTGCTTTCTATATTTACGAGTAAAACCTAAAATATATAAAAACGTGACATGAGATTTTATAGATGTACAGGTAATAAATAAACTCATAAATAAAACAAAATAATAGGAACCTAATTTTTTATGTGAAAAAATGTTACTCGGGTAAGTGAATTTCGCTGATTTATGAGTGATAAAAAGAAGTAACTTAAAATTGGTAGAGGGTGAATAAAAGATAACAAAGATCGATAATAACAGACACGAAAGTCAAAGAAATAAAAGCTTTGACCACCGACTGATCAAAAACTCATGTTACTACTTCAATTTCGCAACTCATTAAAATTCAGTAACGATATTATATTTTCCAATTTTCTATTAAATTAAGGTTACATACAGCGAGTTATTGGTGTGCACTACCTGCCTCTGCTATACAAGAAAAAACTTTCAAAGTTTTCCATCAGAAACATTTTTTGCCATAAACATTTATATCGAGACTCGCTGATACCTTTCCAAGCTTAATGGTGTTACTGCTAGTGACTGGCTTAACTTTTACCAAAATATTATGAAAGCGTTCCTCGCAGTTTTACCACATGTTGCGAGTCATCACCACAGAAAAACTTACGAACACGTTTTCTTTTTCACATCACCGCAACGACCAGAAAGATGATTTTCATACGAGGGTAAAGTTTCTTGTCGCGAATTTTTCCAACACTATTGATTCGCTTTTATTAAAGGAATGTCTGTCTCCTTGCAAGTTTGATATATTATTTGAGTTTAAAATTTCATATTTATGAGTTTAATATTGAGCTTCCTTTGTTCTGCTTAAGACATAAAAATGATGTGTCTTGTCATAAATCAAAAAAGCAACTTTCTCTGACAAGTGTGTGATCGAAAAAAAAGGCAACAGGTAGTGATTTCCGGGAAGAAATCAATGTGTTTTAATTATAATTGACGATAATTGCTTTATTATTTCAGCACGCGCACTAATTCGGTTTAAATTGTAAAGCACTGTTTGTGTCAACGGGAGTTTATTCGGTTAAAATTAATCAGATTTCAAGTAAATCATCGGAAAGCAATTGTGGCTGACCTCCCATCGTCGTTTCGCCAAATTTGAAATCTCGTATTAAAATTGCAGATTACTTATCTTTGCCTCTTCGCAAATAAAATGTTTCCTGCGTTTGACGGCCGTCATTAAGGATCGTTGTCGAGGCGTCAAAAAGTCACCCCCACAAACAACAACCCTGCTGTATAATTTGTACTTGTAAATTTCCCGACTCTTCATTTCCATCAGCAGCGGTACTTAATCATGAAGTCGCTCATTAAATTGTTATTTCTATAGACGACCACTGCATCCCTCGCACTCAGCCGAAATCTAATTATTTTTGCATTACTCTAAGTAGACTCGCGGGTAAAATTTCGTAAAACAACGGAATTCGAGAGATAACAAGCAGAATTTAATGAAAGTCACTAATTCCGATGATTAATCGACCAAAACCGGGATAATTATTTAAAATTTATTAAATGTGTTACCGCGAAACTCTGTTATTAGGTAGTAATGTTTTTCACTCGCTATGAAAAAAGTTATTACGGGCTGTACTGACCCAGTGAGAGTTAAAAATTATATCCCGGATTTTCTCATACAGCCTTAGTGTTATTGCAACCACAAAAAGGACGTTACTGAGAAAATGTCAAATTTATTACAAGAAGTGTGGTTCAAAAAAAATAAAAATGAAAAGGTAGGGAAAATCACGTGTCTTTTCCTCCACGATTTATAAAATTCTTTCAATTGAAAAAACACATTGATGCAATTGAGAGAAACAGAATTCGTTTTAGATACACATCAACAGGTGAAGAAACATTAAGAAATATATTTCCAATGAATAGCTATAAATGTCGTGCTCTATTGACTAGAAGGAAGGATTCCGATAAATGTATAATTTATCTGACTTGTTACATAAATATAAAATGATACAATTTTCTTTTCACTCCACATCGATTAATATCTTAAATCAAAAAAATTCGTATTTTCACAAATTCAGTACTGTCGTAACCAAAATGAATATTCAATAAGTAAACAGTTAAACTGTTAAATAGATATTTTTGTTCGTCTAGAATAAATTTATACTCTATATACTTTTGCGTAATATCAAATTTTGCAGTCTAGTGCACTAATTAATGTATTCAACAAATGACCGGATAGTTATCCACGCTTGAAGCCTTGTGCAAATTCTTAGGATCATCTGGATGTGAAAGTTAAAACAGGGATAATTCTAGTGGAGTAGGAGAAATTGTATAAATCACACAATCCGATTAAAAAATCATCAGTGTTTCCTGTTTGCAAGAAATGAAGTCTTTGGTGGTAAGTCGCCGTTTCATCCATCCATACCAAAAATAATCATACTTTTTAAAGGCAATTTTTCTGTTGTTTGCGACTTGTCTCGCTGATGAAAAGAAGACGGAAAAGCGTGGAATTGAGAGTTTTGGACATGGAGGCGGCGGACACGGTGGTGGTGGTCTTGGCCGTGGCGCTACTGTAAGCACAGTCAGTCAACAAGTACCAGTTCCGGTACCACAACCGTATCCTGTGACAGTCACCAGGCCTGTGCCAGTACCAGTACCAGCTCCGTACCAAGTTGAAGTGCCACGACCTGTTCAAGTACCATATCCAGTCCCAAGACCCGTTGAAGTCCCACGTCCGTACACTGTAACTGTGTCCCGACCTGTGCCAGTACCTGTCCAAGTCCCGATTCAAGTACCATATCAAGTACCGGTAGAGGTACCAGTACCACAGCCTTATCCGGTCAGTGTTCCACAACCCTATCCTGTAAGAGTACCACAGACTATTGAGGTACCAGTGCCGGAACCTGTCAATGTTGGAGGCGGAAATGGGGGAGGATTTGATGGAGGACACGGAATTGGAGGAGGAGGACATGGGGGGTACAGCTACTCCAGTGTGTCCATTGGAGACCACCACTTTGGTACCAGCTCCAAACACTAATTTGAATGATTTATTGTTGTATTGTTTCACCCATTTTTCATTGTAGGTACCCCATTTGTATCATTTTTATTTGTGATATTCTAGTTACTTTTAGTTTGTAGTTTTCGTACTGTCAATAAAGTGAAAATTTGATTTAATAATTTCGTCACGATTCGAGAAAGAATAACAGGAAACCCTTCAAGGGTAAATTGATATTACTTTTCACCCCCCTGATGATTAAATTACTTTTATGTCCACAAGATACTGCGTCACAAACATTTCAAAGGTTTCCTAATAAATTAGATCATGACATAATCAAGTGACAGTGTTATTTAAAAACTGAAACAACCCCTAAATTGAAAAGAGGGAAAAAACATGTCGTCAATTCTTCACTTGACAGATATTTCAGCTAATACACACCAAAATCCATACCCCAAATCGATTCCATCTTTGCGTGTAGTGGCCGTAGCATTATATTGCAGAAGCAATTCCACAAATTTATGAAATTCTTCAGCGAAGGGGAAGAATTTTCAACCCTCGAAAAATGAAACAAGAAACGCGTTTAGTCGGATGCTGCGAATCCAGTTACTCATTTAGGTACAATTAGTTGGCAATAATGCGGGCCTTAATTTATATTTAAGCAAGCATGTGGTGGGTGAAATTACATCTTGCCCGGAAATTTATTATTTCTCTAAACCTCGAAAAATTCGGGTAAACGCCCTCGAAACCGAAATGATTTATAAACCTCCATTTTGTCACTACAATACCTGAAAAAACGACACGTAGTCGTTTAACCCAACATGAGAATTCACTTCACATGGGTTTCAACAATGGGCGTTTGACCTAAAACCAACAAACAAAGCGCACAAAACTTTTAATGTTTAATAGAATTCAACCACGTAAAAGCAAACAATAAAAAGGCGGTGGAAATTGGACACCAAAGACGTATATTAAAACGTATTAAAGACCACCGCCTAGAAAAAACAGGAAGGTGATTGAATGTAATGAAACTCGATGCTTGTGCATGATTTCTTTGTAAAATACACGTGATTGATTTAATTTTAACGACACCTAAAATAATTTTTCAACTTGACATCCGAGATTAAGAACCTATTTAGATTAGAACTTGCTTGGCGTAAAAAATAGTTGTCTGTTTATTGACTCTGAGTCGGAATTCTTTCGGTTTACTTTACTATTCGGGAGCGAAGCTCTGGACGATTCCCTCAGGATTACCTTACAATTTCGTAAAATTTAATTTCATAGCCCTCCAATTCGCTTTATAAAATTACATCCTAGTAAATTATCATACATAAAGCTTTAAACATTACTATATCGTCTTCTAAATTAGACACGGATTCTCTAAAATAGATAAAAACAAATTGCATCACGGCCCAATAAACTCGAACAAAATCCACCCTTTCAGGTTTAACTAATTGCAAATAAATTCTGTCACGCGCTTTATTGGAATTGCAATTTTTTACCGGAAAAGGGGTAAATAATACAAACAATTATTCACGCAGATAGCATTTGGCAGCTTGAACAGGAGAAAAATCTAGATGTTTAAATTCCAATTTAAGTACTAAAATATGGAATATAATAAATTATGACGGCGTTTCGTCGCCGAGACTTTTCTGAAATATAGTCACTGCAGAGGAATTAGATTATTTAAATATCATTTTCCGAGCGGCAGTTTGTCAGACTTGAAACAAAAAATAAGGAAAAACAGATTTTTGCGAAATATGACTATGAGGCCGACAAATATAAACTGCGTCTTTTAACATTTTTAAAAACAATAAACGACAACAAATCTTTTTTTTTAATTAGCTACATGTTATTTTTGGAGATAAAGATCTTTAAAAATATTTGTGATTACAAAACTTTTGAACTCGAACTTACAATTTTCATAAAGATTATTTCTAATTCGTCCAGAGTCCATTGTGGATGATTTAGAGTAATTAAAACCAGCGATTTTCCGGTGCTAAATCCTTGTTTGGGTTTGCATTAAAGAGACAATCGGGCAAAGCTTGAAAAGTTTGTAACACATGGTCAAATCCGTGTGAAATTCCTAAAACAACCCAACAGATGTCAAACATTAAGTTGTTTCGTGTGTTCAACAACAGATTAATATTAATATCACGTTCAAAGTTCGTCAAACTTTGTATAAAATGAACTATTAATACTGTTAAGCTAATTTTAAATCACTTTCGCTTCCAAGTTCAAAGTGTCCCACGTAAATATTTCGCTTGAAAGGACTTTAAAAAACTACAAAGCATTTAAAACCCTCTGTTTATGTGCCTATACTCTTAAACTGGAACAGATTTACCGGCGTATCCTTCCCCCTATTTGTCTCAACACTAGCCATACATTCCCGGAATTCAGAAGTTATCTCCTTCCTGAAAATCCGAAAAAGTCAAGTGTAGGTGCACATTACCGTCTTTTGTCAAGATACGTTACCAGTTGAAAGCATCCCTTTCCGACCATCTGGCTTGTATATATTTTTAAGAGCCCGGCTTCTGGTTAAGATCTCGAAAGGTTAAATATCTAGTAATAAATTTCGCGTTTTGTCGAAATTTTCAAGGGTTATTTGCAAAACTAAGTTTAGTGAAGTAATTTGAAGGGCAGAGAAGCAAGCGTATAATGTGACCGTTAGTGCAACCCCCGACGGAGCATTTCCTCCCCCTTTGTGTACTTATTTTGCCCTTACCTGTCTGGATGCAACATTTATGTCTTTTTTTATAGTCCAATTACTGAGAACACGACTGAACGTCTTAACTAGGAGATACGAAGGGAAAGATGTCTAAGCCTAATCTTCACTTGCTAATGAAAGAAAAGAGGAAAAGTTATCTTTTCCTATTGGAGACAAACTGCGACTTGTCTCACCATTAAATCAAACTTTTGAAGACATAAAATAAGTTTTGTTGAATGAAGCTGGAAAAGTCTGAGATCTTATTACAAGCTTGATTCGTTAAAAATCTAGTGAATCAATTATCAAGGATATTTAAAACGGTGAGTGTACAAAATATTTGTTACTTCTGTTTCTTCTATTCTTCCGTTATCTCTCACGCGTATAATGAGAAAAGTTTTTCATGTTTTAATGAATTCTTTGTTTTAATTAATGGTAAACCCTTTTATATAATTTTTTATCCAGTGAATGCGATAAAGTCGGTCTAATAATTAAAACGTAACTTTAGTAAAGTATCACCTCTTCAAACGCGACCTCCCATTTAAAATTATAGAATGAATAATTAAGAAATTCTTTCTAATTTAAACAGTTTAATAGAATTAAACGGAAACGAGTAATTAACGCAATAAAACAGTTTGTTTTTACTAGAATTTGTTTCCAGACAGCTGAAAACAAGTGTTGTTGACAGTTAAAATCATCCCATGCATCAGAGGGGAAACTCCCGATTTATCTCTAATATCAGATGAGAAATATTAGTTTTGAACTAGTGTTTCTAAGTGTTAAGACAACTGTGTACAACTTTTCCCCCGAAACCAGCGTTCTATTGATGCAAATTAAACGAGGCCGAACGAAAGTAACACAATCCTCTCAAGACGAAGTCAACATCCGCTCGATGACACCTATCAAACTAGATTAAGTTCAATGTAAAAGGAAGTCTGTTTTTGTCCAAGATTGGTGACGCATACAGGGAACAGAAGCCGAAAGTACACTCTTAACAAATGACAGATGCACCCAGATATAATTATAGGAGGAGATATAATTAAACGCGAGAGGTCGAGCTCGAAATGTATTGTGCGGCCAGTGACCGGTGGAAAATTTGCATTTCCTTTTTTCCTTCCGAATCTCGGCTTAATAACAATCACCTGTCCCATTTAATCCCGGCCACATTATCAGGTTAATTAGTGCAGCAAGGGAAATGGACTAATGGCGAGCTCTAATCGATGAAGTTATGAATTTCGGTCGCCCACAAAGGACCATACTTTTTAATAAACACGAATCGATAATATTCATCAGAGAAGTGGTAAATTAAAGTCCGAATCTGCAGCAGATGCCAAGTGCTTTACTGGAAATCTGTCGATACGATACAAAAAATTACAAAATTATAATAATGCTCGTGAATAATAATTAAAGCCGTTAATTCAACGAGAATGTCAATACCAAATTGATGACGCCTCTCGAAAAGAAATTATTTAAATGTCCGAAACAGAATTTAATGAATAACAAACAGGATGATTTTTCGCTTCTCGACGTAAAAAATTCATGGAGTTTGCGATTTTGTTTGCAATTATTTACAACTAAACAAAACTAAACAAAACTCAGAATAAAATAATCGCTTTGTTTTGACTCATATTTCACCCAACAAAGTATTTCAAATTCCAGGAATTTATACGCTAAATTATTCGAGAATCTTCCTTAGTTCTCAAAAGGTTAGGGGAATTTCAGGCGACAAATCAAACAAACCGTTTTCAATTATTTTTGCTTGTAAGCCGATTATATTTTAAAATTAATTGGAAAATCAATGCAAAGATTAAAAATCCAAAAAGTAATTATAATCATGATAAAAATAAATAAGTCTGGTAAAGGAAAGGGAAAATGTACGAATTTCATAAAAATTTCAAAACTGCGATCATGTCAGAAAGTTTATCTTTCTGATGCACTTAGTAAATGACTACCTATTATTATTATTATTATTATTTGCACTTTGTAACAATGCTATTTTTTGCAAAAATTTTGAGATCTGTCTTTATGTAAAAAAACATATTTTATTTTAAATTAAAGTGTTAATTTTAGTTGTTTATAAATGGGTTAATAAAAAACAAATTATTTATTTTAAATTCTACTTTATTAAACACAATTTCAGTATTGCTTTAAATCATTCTTATTTATTTTTTCTTTCCGGCATATTTTTTCTGTGGGGATGTACTGGACCACGGACCGGAATTAGGGAAACGCTGTACTATACATAGTGCGCCAGAACTCGCGCCCCTAAGAAAAATGCCATGGAAAAAATTTAAAAAAAATTCTATACAAATTTCGAAGTTATGAAAGTTTAAATTTAGCACTTTGACTATTTATTTCTGTTGGAAAAATAATTTTTCAAGTTTTAAAAATTATTAAAAGAGGAAACAAGAAAGCTGTATCCTAAATTGTAACTCTGTTTAATGTTATTTGTGGCTTTAATTGGCAAAATTTTTGTACCTTTACTGAATAATCATAAAAAACATATACAAGATCATCCGTATAATTAAACATACATCAAAAAATGTCAAACGACAAAAAATTAATGTCAAATTTTTTTGACAGATAGAATTTTTTTAAACATTTTTTCCATGTTCCTGGTATTTTATCTTACTTGAAATTTTTCTCTGGAGAACGAGTTCTGATCACTCTGTATACGGAAATGATCATTACAACACTAATGTTCTGAACATGATTGGTAACAGTGTCAAAGTTGGCCAACTCTAAATAATTGTAGAAAACTAAATTTTTACATTTTCACAAGACATTTACACTATAATATTTAACAAAATTAATTGTGCTTATTTCCTTTAATAATTTATTATTTATTACGACAAAATTAACTGTTTTATAATCTACGTCGCATTTTACAAATGCCCTATTGTATTTCTTTGTTGTCATTTAAGTGTACAAAATAAAAGTCAAAACTCTTATAACTTTATTTGAAACAAAAGAAATGAAATTCTCCTATTATATTCAGAAACCAAATTACCTCCAGTTTCAACTTGAGTACTTTGAAATAATCCTGAAGCTATTACAGGAGGAAAATAATGTACTAAATGCGTTTAAGATAATTTAAATTGTTGTCACTTCCAGTTTATATACGAAAATTTCTTATTGAAGTTTAGATTAAAACCAAATCACTCGTCTTAATTACTATTGATCTTGCTCTCATTCAAGTAAGTAGCTTCTTTGAATATAAAAACCACCTCGTTTACCTAAGCCACACGTCTTACGGCAACAAATTTATGAGGGTTCAATTTTTTACACTATTTTATACACGACACATTTTCCGATAGAGTTACCTCGAGGCGACCGAAAAATCATTATTCGAGCAAGATACATTCAGTGCCTTTTTTAGTAAATTTCGCGTTTCTAAACTGCATTTCACATTTCTAAAAGAAAAATACGAATAACTTTGCATTTAATTTTAAGAACGTATTTGAATTCCTACGATCGAAGTGAGAAAACTTTGAATGTTAATTTTCCGGTGGATTGCTGGCTGCATAACTTACTTTGAAACGCATTTCAAACGATTATTTAAAACGCATTTTTGTTTACAAGCTACAAAACCGGGATTTTTTTCCATATACAGTAAAACGGAACAAGTTTTGACTGTAGTAACACAGGAAACGAGGAAAACTTCCTCAATTTCTTATTATTCATGGGATAACAAATCGTATAAAACAGACGGACAATACGCTACGAGTTAGTTTTTGAATAATCTTGAGCTCAGCTGTGATCATTCAATTTATATGAAAAGTATTTTTATGTTTATAACTCGGCAAAAAGTGAATAGGAAAAAATATTTGTCTCATATGTGACCCATATTTTTACATTTCCAACCGCCAGTTGTGTCAAACAGCGATATAAAACTGTATTACTGTCACCGCTGTTTTATTTCGAGTCAAGAAAAACTTTAGTATGAAATTGAGTAGTTTAATTATGTTACGTTACAATTAACTGGAACATAGGAGCTCATCAAAGTAAAACCACAACAAAGTCATAATTAGGCAGCAAGAAATAACACACTTTCAGGTGTGTTGTATGTAAAGATTCTATTTTACCGGGGCCTCATTTCATTTAAAGCAAATTTTAAACGGGAGTGGCCCTATCTGGGTCACTTTTTAACTAAGTTGTGGCCTTAATTAAGAGGTACAAGTCTCTCTAAAAACCTAAAACCTGTGAATAGTTGCAGTGTGGCAATAAATTTTGTAGTAATCTCCAAAGGCAGTAAATCGAGCTCGGTTTCGGCAATTAGCGATATTAGTAAGGATTTGGAGGGTCTGGCGTTAATTCAAAGCTTTTTAAACATATTACCAGCGCAAAGAATTTATTCAAAATTTCGATATGCTCTACAGAGGAACAAAACCATAATTTCGGTGGATTTGTCGGACGCCAACACATTCCTTGACAGCACTCAAATTTACTACCTTTGTTACAACCTGCAGCGTTGTTCTGCACTTGTTGCACTGATAAGAAACTGAATTTCGCCGCAACCAAACCCAAACAAATATTATCATCCCACATTCTTTATCATCTGATAAGAGAAACGGTGATGAGGTCGCTTTTCAACAAATCGAATCAACATATCGGAATTTCTCCACAAAAATCTGGAGATGTGCCAAGGCCAGGACGTAAGTTTTTCAATTTTATCAGCGAAATTTACTAGACATGAATCTTCCGCAATATGAATAATAACACAAAGATGTATTAAACCAGAGCACATTTCCTGAATTAAAATGTATATGTATGGGCGAAAATCCCGCTGAATTTAATGCTCCGCTGCGCCAAGAAAGTCGAAAAAATGTTTTCCCAAAACCCGAGATAACGATAACAGATAAAATTATTCATATCGTGATAATAAAATGTTCTAATTGTGTTTTTAGCTACTACAAGAAACGACAATTTACTTTCCCTGATCTGAAACTTTTCACAGACAAGAAGCTTTCACACTTTCCACATCATCAATCATTGCTAGCTAATTGCTGACAAAGCAAGCGCCAAAAAAATTGCACCTTTCAAGGATCCAATATGAAAATGTCGCTTGATTTATACGAAAGTCCCATCTTCATTAGTAAACAGAACGTATTTGAGGGGAAAATTCGGAAAAATTGCATACACGTGACACATTTTTTAACAAGACTTTCTGTTTTGTATTTACGATTACACTTTGAATAAAATTCAATTCCGAGGTGTAATTTGTACAGATCGATCGTAACGGTAAAATTTGCTGCGTGTTCTCTAATCTCATTACGAAATTGGGGAAAACACGAGCAATAAAACCCAATCAATTGTTTATTTGTATTAGAACAGTTAAAAAGTTTTATGTTCAAGACAATAACAATGCCGACCGATCGTCAAATATTTACAAGAAAAATAAACAAATCGCAGGTAATCGAGTTGTTAAGTTTGTGAAAACCTTCTCACGTCTGGGCATGAGTTCACAGGTCATAAAACAATAATTTCGAAGGTTTACAAAGCTAAAGTATTGAACGCATTTTCAGAAAAGCACGTTCTTGCATTTTTACCTATTCTCGTTCTTTTCACACAGCTTACACAAATTAGCAAAGGAAAGCTAATAGTTGGGATAATTTACAATGGGCTTTAGCACAAAACGTGACACTTCAAACGTCTCGACTATTAAAACCAAATTCCAGAAAAATACCACCGAAACGACCAGAATCAAAGTTTAATTAATAGATAACTCAGAGAGGGGTGGATTAACGCCAAACCTTCGTTACATTATAATTGGATATAAACCTCTAGTGGCCACAACTAAATGCAGAATTTTAGGAAAAGCATCCTTTGAAACGCTGGACTTTATAACTTTGCTAACTCTTAGTTAAGTCAAACATGAGCGTCATTATTGAAAATTCTCGTCCTGAACAAATACTAAAGATTTAATCCATCCGTTTGTGTAAATAACTTTAGGACAATAAATCAAAAAATTTCACCACCAATGTGAATAATTTACATCTTTCGTTTCAAACGATTTACTGGATGTTTAATGCTGAAAGTCACCCCCAAATTTGTCATGCCAAGACTCAAATTACAACCACATGTAGCCAAGAAATTTCTACTCGTCGGCAACACATTTAACGTAAATGCAAACCGAATTTCCAATTTAATTGTAAATAGTAAATTAATGTGTATTATCCACAGTAAGCACAGTTGGTTGAATTTATACGCAGCAACATGTGCGAATTACTCTATTTTTCATTTCTCTAGGGATAAAAATAGAAATGGTATTTCGCTGTCGACAGTTTTTCCGGTGTGCACACTAACATACCGTTGTTTTAAATGCATTTCCTCTTGCCAGCAGAAACATTACACACGTAGCGCCGATAAACACAGAAACACGTTTGTCGAGTAATACGAACAATTCACCGGCAAATAACACAATTATTTTAGTAAAATGCAAAGTCTATAAATAGAGACACGGTTGAGCAACGGCAAAAATTACGCTTGCTTCAAGTGAATGCGTGTCGAAAAACATACAGGTAACATTTTTCACCAATTTGGTACTAGGAATTTACCTTGTAATAAGTACGTTTATCGTAATTATTTTTTTCATACGGCTTCAAGAAAATTTGCCAAATTTTATTTCACGTTTTATTCTGTTAAATATAACAATCAGGTAAGTCTTGCTTAGATACTTACATTTACCGGCCTCTGATACCCTAATAACTCATTTACCGGACTCTTTATTCTTATGTTGTACTTACCAGCTCTGATACCGTAATAACACACTTCCCGAACTCAAAATGGGACCGGAAAGATTAATTTACCGGATAGTAGAAAATAGAATATTCAACAAAATTATTACTATTGACAAGTGGAAAACTGATTTCAATAAACCTAAAAATACTGCAAATAAAAATTTCATTTTAAGTTCAAATTAAAACGCAAATAGCCAATAATGATTGTAATTGTACACATATTCACAGGAAATTGTTTATTTTTCATACTTTCAGTATATGATCCATAATTCGGCTTTGTCGATTATAAAGTGTTTCAAATTTTTTTTTAAAAAAGCAGTGAAATTCGTCTATTTATACAAATCTAAAAATATATGAAAACTGACACAAGGTGCCTAATAAAATAAACCACGAATTCAAACTGGAACCAGCGAGGCGCAATATAAATCTACTAAAATACACTAAACTCAACAAAACGGTAAGTAATTAATCTAATTTACCAATATCAAAACAAAACCAAACCACAAATTTCAATTTACTCTAAATATTCGCCATAACGGATTTATGCCACAACGTTTACCAAATGTGGTTAAAAAAACTGAAAACTAAATTAACTTATCCTAAATTTATCCATCAACCGACCAATTTAATAAATATTCTCCTGAATTACAGGAAGTTGAACTTGACACTTTCGAAATCCACCTACTTCAAGTTTATGTTGAATTAATTTTTGCGACAAAGAAAATCGATAAGATTATTCAAACATAAAATATTCAACAGGTACAAAATTAGAGTGGAATTGATAAATCAATTTTAGCAGAAAACTTGAAACAGCTTATCATTTTGTTTTCCCCTAAAGAATTAAAAAAGAAAAAAAAAACAAAAATTAAATTGAAAAATATTGAATATTTTTTTTTAAACTTACAGAACAGTATCGATTTTACGTCTGTTTGCTTAACTAGATAAAATATGTATGAGAATAAAATTAAGACTAATTTTATTATTACCTATAAGACGATGTTTGGAATATTTAGCAAAATAAATAAAGTGTTCAATCTTAAATTTCTTCTTGAAATTATTTTTTTAATCAAAATTAATTTTTCTTTTAATTTATTTTTTAATTTAATTCAATTTATTTTAATTAGAACATCAATTAAAGCGCCGAGTGAGGTTATGAACAGCTAAACAAAGTCAAGTAATCTCAGGTGGCATTGCACAATGCCAACTTGACTCACCTGTAACGATGACAACAAAGACAAAATACGACACCCTACACAGCATACTGGATAATAAAAAGTCACTAAAGTCAAAGAGAAACTTGTAAAATATCACTTAGTGTGGTAAAAATTGTTCGTTTTCTTTTAAAAAAGTTGAAAAAGTTTACGAAATGTAGCAAACGAGAGAGAAAGAGCTATAACCACGTCCATACTAACTGACGCGCAACGACTGCTACAAAATCCTGTTAGAATCGAGTAGGCAACCTGTTCGGCAAGTTTCGACACAAATCGGTGACGTCCGAACACGGTTTTGACAGTTTTTCAAAGTTTTTTAATAGTTTTTTTACAAAATGGCCTATAACGGACGAAAAACGACTAAAATTCAAGAAGTTTTTTCTTTGTTTGTTTCCGTTATTTTACTTAACTACTAGATTACAACAGAAACATTTTTTGGAATAACGTATTACCGTTATAACTTTATTCTGCATTAAAACGAAAAAAAATCTGTATTTTTTAACAAAAAAATCCTTCGGCTATGCGTCGTAAATGTAGATGTAGCGGATTAATAATAATTATTCCTAGTAATAGCAAATACCAACCTAGAGAAAATAAATACCAGTTCTAGTGTGTAAATCATTTTTGACATTTGTTATATACATAAAGATTACAAAAAATGTGTTTTTTCTGATAAATTTACTTATAATTTAACGATTTTAGATTCTCTCTTAAAACTTAAATTCTTTTGATGTTAGCCGCTCGTAAAGAAATGAAAACCTCTAAAATTGCTTTTTATTTAATGTTTGTCTTAAAGTTAATAATGGGGTTGTAAAGCAAATACCTACCTACCAACCCGCACCCATATTTATTCGTCCAAGTTTCCCACCCTTATTAGTGCAAACCTCAAGTCAGCGTTATATTTCTCAACGCTCCCATCATCATCAGTCTGTAAGATCTCAAGGGAGGATAAATAAACCGGAAGACTATCGAACAATCTCGACGGAAGTCAAAAAAATTAAGGGGAAAACTTATAAGCAACATAATCTAAGTTTCGACCGTCACACAGCCAATCAAACAATTTAAGGACATTTAACATTGCAACCCCTAGTTGAAAATGACCAGAGCAAGCTTGGGACAGGGTGGCCAACCCTTACTGATTCATGTAGAAATAGCTTTTAAGCTCTAATTGTTGAAAGCTTTATGCGAGTGCATACATAATTGAATTTTTAGGTCAATCTGTCTTTAACCAACAAATTCTATTATTATACTTCGATCGTGTTCGATCATCCCTAATGTCGTATTTCATAGAAATAAAACGTGTCAGAAAGATAGAGATCTGTATTTTATACAGTCAATATTGCCACCATGAATAAAACATTCGGACAAAATTCACTGACCCTGGATACAAATTCTTCAAGTGGTCCACATTTCGTATAGAAATCTGAAACTTTGCCAAATATGAGTTTATCTCAAAAAAGCAAGATTCGGGTATTATCGCACCCCATTTACGCAATAAGCTCCGGGAGTGACGTTGGGGTCACGTTTAGGCTCGTGAGATAGCAGATGACAGAATTTAACTTTCCTTGAATCGAATCAAAGTGCATTGAACGCTTTTCAAATGAAAAATGATAAATCTTTACAAAACATTGTTAGTAAAGAATGTCAAACTCATAAATTCCCTATTGAGTGGTTCAAAGTGGTTGCAAAGAACGTTTGTTTAGAAAACCTGAAGAAAAATAAACAATGTCAACATGTTGTTTTCTGAAATAGTGTTACTAAACCTGAAATTTACCTAAGAGCTGTTAAAAACATTGAAAATAGAAACTTTCAGTAATTGCTTTCGTGTTTTATCAAATAACAAACTCACATTTTTATAATGTATGTAATGTATTGTTGTAATGTACAAACACAGAAATATAAACTAAAATGCTCTAAAGAAAAATGGCAACTGCAATTAGACTAGTTTACTTTATCCAAATATTACCAAAAATACATACATACATATATCAAGACCATACCTAAATACAAAATAAAGAAATATCATTTAAGAAATTAATCAAATTATGGCTTTTCATTATATTTTAAAAGTAAAAGAGTAAAAAATTGTTCATTTTTTAACATTGCAAAACTCAGATTTCATCAGATTTTGTTCACCCAATAAATTTCAATTTCCGACTTTTCTCTTTTCAATGGAAGCGTTAGTTCATTTTAATAATTTATCTAATTAGGAACTTTAAAAAATGTATTCATTTGGCGTCTTAAAAACAGGGTAGAATCCTACAAATTTAGCTATTTTCCGAAAAGAAAACAACTAAAAGAGGCCTAAAACCCCTTAAAAAGCATTAACTTTTATGCACCCCAAAAGAACCAAATAAACCACCAAAAATTGACCACATGAAAAAACCTTTAAAAGGCACACAAAATCATGCAAAATTATCTCAAGAGCACTCTAAAAAACTTACAAAAGCCGTTGTTTTTATACATTCAAAACGGCTTTTTATTTCTGGACCAGACCAATTGGCGCATGCAAAAATCATTGATAAACGACCGAAAAAGTGCCAACAATCTTATTCAAATCTCTCAGGTTTTCAACACCCCAAAAAGGTATTTTTTCGTTTCAGGGTATTTTAAAAATTATCAAAGAAAAAAACATCCCTCAAAAATACGCTGAAACATCGGCTTACTCGTTTAAAAAATGGATTTACTATAAAAAACAATTTTCAAACACAGTAATATAAACTGAAATGCTGTAAAGGAAAACTGGCAACTGGAATTAGACTTGGTTACTTTATCAAAATATTGCCAAAAATACATACATATATCAAGACTATACCTAAATACAAAATAAAGAAATATCATTTAAGAAATTAATCAAATTATGGGTTGTTATTATATTTTAAAAGTAAAAGAGTAAAAAATTGTTCATTTTTTAACATTGCAAAACTCAGATTTCATCAGATTTTGTGCACCCAATAAATTTCAATTTCCGACTTTTCTCTTTTCAATAGAAGCGTTAATTAATTTTAATAATCACTTTTGTCTAATTAGAAACTTTAAAAAATGTATTCAGATAAGTTTACTTATAGCAGCTCATTTTGATTGTTTATTTTCCCATTAAATTTCAATTTCCCATTGTTGTTATTACAAAGTTCGGTGTACTCAAACAGAATCATAAAATTATTGCAAACGTAGTTTACTTCATATGACATTGGAATTTATTAGACGTCAAATAATTCACAACCAATTTAACATATTACATGCAACATATGGCGCATTTGTAAATTATAGCAATCCTCATGCAGTGTTTAACCGCTTTTAGGAATTAACTGCACTTCTACTACCATACAAGAGGGTGAAAAAGCATCAGATTTTTACTTACATCACAACGTAAATCAAACAACTGTATATTTCCGAGCAAAATACAAATACTTCAATTCACTCTTGTTTATACAAAACAATTTCGTTTTCGATGAAAACATTTTATATATGTTTCTCGTTGTAAACACCAGATATCGTATAAAGCTCGTGATTAAATTCTGTCTTGTCCACCAAGTCACTGAAACGTATTTAATGTGATTCCAGCGGACGAAATAATTTGGTGATTACTGTAAAATTATGGACCTGTAAATTTCGATGATTAATTGTTTATTTTTTTAAGAACTGCATAAAAGTTAAAATTAAAATCATTGCAATCTTCGACTTCGAGTCAAATTTAAGTAATTTACGGGAAATAATTAGTTGCAACGCTTTTGTTAACGAAGAAAATTAATTAGGATTTGTTTTGTATTTTGTTCAGTGAATTGTGTTGGCAATTAATTAGCAGTTTAGAAACAACAAGGCTAAATAAACTAAGTTCATTTCTAGACGAACTGATATGGTAGGTTTCTCATTGCAGATTCATGCAACAACTGATAAAAGTCCAGATGTTTTGTTAACTATTTTTAATGCTCCCGCAGAAGACAGTTTACTTTTCTTATACAAGCTAATGGATAAATATTGAAAAATATCAAATAAACAATGCAATAAATGCGTCAACATTTTAAAACTTTGTTTATTACAAAAAAACATTGTTTTGTACCTAATTTAATTTATGAAAAAAATATACCGAGAAGTAATGGAATAATATCATTGATATTTTTACTAAAATCCTAAAATAACATTATTTTCTGGTGTTTGCGCAACCAGTCCACCGATATTTACTTTATGGTAGACCTTTTCAGAATTTCAAGCAATCAAGATATCAGGAAATTGTGGGCTTGGATGATTTTAATTTAATATCAGACTGAGCAAAGCAAGTTCATTAAGTTTATTGAAGCATAAAAATCATGTGTCTTGTTCACTCGTCGGAATTTTAACGCGCTATGAGAGTTATGACTGTAATGAGTTTTGATGCCTTACGATACAGGCATAATTTTCAAATTATCATTGTAAATTAGAAAGGAGGACTGAATAAATTTTTGTCTCGCTTGCTTATAATTAGGGCACACTCTAGCCAAACTTTTTACGTCAAATGAGAAGGAACAACGGAGCCGAATAATTTCAAACAGAAAAAGTTGTGGGAGATTATTAACGAAATGGCGGCTTGATGGTCACTTACACGCCCTCTTTTTATTCATAAAGCACATAAATTAATGATAATGACCTCGTGGACTAATTTTCTATTCATGACAAACGTACCGGACATCAGTTAATTTATGAAAAGTTTTTATATTATTTAAAAATATACATATCTTCCACAAATGGTGTTTTAAAACAAACCTTTTAGAAAAATTAGAAAATACATAGGTATTTATAAAAAAGGGTGTAAAAGCATTTCTACAAGTAAAAATTGCGAAAAAAAATTACTTCCAAATTATTGGCATATACCTAGTTTATGTAGTTTGACATACATAGCGAATAAAAACAAAAATTGCAAATAAAAAAAAAATAATTCAATTTGAAAAAAGTACACAAATCTTTGAAAAAATATTACAAAGTGTAATTACAATCAAAGTAAAAAGTCACAAAACTTCACAAATCACAACCCACACAACGATACCAGACTTCATTTTTACCTTCATTTTTACCACATTCCTAACATATTAAACAAGTCTTTCATTTATTTTTATCTAAATTTATATTCTGTATCTAGTTTATCATTGTCACAGACTTTATTCTCGTTTACACCACATATTTTTCTTCATTAGACGACATAAATAATTTAATAATAATCCCATTGCTGTTTAATAACATCCTTTTATAACTCTTTCTTGAAAGTTGTTACAGGCATATTAAAGTACTGTAAAGAAGAAGCTTTTAGTCCTTCACCCTTTTCAACAGCAATTACTGCAGACATCATGCTCTTTCTAACTAAGAACATTTTTGTGTCGTTTTTTTTTTGTCCAGCATCTAAAAACTTTAATATCGATTTAAAGGTATAATATTATACAACGAAATTATGTCGGGTAATGCCAAACACTGTGTTCTTCTTTGAGAAAGCTATCCACAACTGGGGTCCGTGTCAATAGTAATACTAGCAAACTTCTTGGATGAAATATGAGTCCATAGATCTTGCATGTGTAATAGCTGCAGCCGGCTCGTAATTATCCAAATGGCTTTATTTCCGTGGTTGTAAATAAAAAGTTCAATTATAAACACAATCCCTTATTTGCTATATATTTTATGACTGGCTCCTTGTACAAATTCTGTAATGGCCTTTCACCCTACTTATAGCAATCCCATCCTAATTTCTTTATCCCCTTATAATTCCACCCTTCTGTTTTCCATCTATTTTGATCCTGATTTGATAATACGTCGAATCATTTCGATAGGAATAATACGTTTCGCTCCAATGCATCCAATTTTACTAATACAAACGATAACCGTGAAGATAAATATCAGTCAAGATAAAAAATATATTGTAAATCGATAGGGATGACTCGATTTTACGACTGCTATAATTTACTTCACGTCGTAGAAAAATATTTAATATTTTTGTCCAAGTGTCGCTGTGTCAATACGACTCTCATAAAACACTTTTTTTTATTATTAGTGGTTGTAATAGACAGCACCGGATATCCACTATGTGCTCGGTTTATTTCTCACGACTTTTAATTGTCAAATTGAAATTAATATAGGCCACCAAATTTATAGCTAGCCCAAAAAAATTGTAAAATCTCTTTTTAAATGACTTACCATTTGTAAAGTAAATAAAACGTTAAAAATTTATGACGTGACAAAATTCAAAAAATGTGTACGATATTGCTAAATAAGCACACTTCATCAACTGTCATGTTATTTCACTCCAAAATAACACACTCGCGATATGAGTGAATTTGTAATATGTAATATTCATTGATTTTCTACAACTAATTGCCCTAAATTTGGAAAAAAACTGCTCTTTATAATTTATTTCTATACAGGTGCTCCAGAACGCCCCGGAAGAAAAATGCCATATAAGGTAAGACACCAAAAACACGGGAAAATACTAAGAAAATTTGATCTATAAAAATTTCGAAGTTATGAGAGTTTAAATTTTGCACTTTGGACTTTGACTCTATTTGTTTCTGTTAGAAAAATATTTTTTTGCTACAGGCTGTTAGAAGAGTTAACAATTCTAATCCTAAATCGTATCTCTGTTCAATGTTATTTGTGGATTTTATTGGCAAAATTTTTGTACCTTTACTAAGTAATTGTAAAAAACAAGATCATCAGTATCATTAAAGAGATATAAAAAAGTTGAATGTCAAAAAATAAATAGCAAAATTTTATAACAGAATTTTTTAAACATTTTTTCCATATTCCTGGTATCTTATCTTACTTAATTTTTTTCTCTGGGGCGCAAGTTCTGGCGCACCTGTTTAGAGGGTCCTATCTAAAATTTTCGGGTCTAATATCTCTATTATTTGCCAACGGATTCTAACGAAATTTAAAATGTAGAGTATTTAATAGGTAGAGATTAATATCGCATTACTAAAACAACTTTAGTCTTTAAAATGTGATTTTAACATGATGCCTTTTAATAATGCTAAATTACTTAAAATTATTATTAAATTGTTAATCGTCAATAAAAAATGCCATAAGCAATAATTTGTCCTCGAAAGAGGTCCCGCTTACAAGAAAAAACAATAAAATTATGTTAAAATTGGTTGAAGATGCAAAAATATGGGCAGCTATAAAAAAAGAACGATATTACCGAATTTTAATCACACCTGATTGTCAGGCGACTATGACGTTGACACCCTGTGTAGTCTTTTTTTTTTTGGAGCTATATCTCGTCAAAAAGTCTCAAACAATTTTTTGTCATGGCCCAAGACTTTTGAATCACTCTGTAGATTGCAAATTGTAATGTAGGCCTCTGCACCTTGTAGACAATAGTCTTTTCTTACTTACCTCCAAGAAAGTGAGGTTCTGTTTCACTTCTTGCAATATTCAAATTCGATGATAATTTTCACCTATCACTTCCCCATTCTTGTCACCAATTTATGTTGTGTTTGTAAACACACAAGATGGATAAAATACTAACATTCTCATTTCTTTTTTAAGAATGAAAGTTTTATTTCACAATCAAACACAAGGATGCAAATTCCCCGTCACAACACAATATTACTTCCAATAGTCACAAAAGAGAGCGCATAAAGGACACCCACATAACATTTTCATTAAAAATTGGAATTATTTTAATGAATGAGTTCAAGCTGAATTAATCAATTTCGCAACATTTTTCAATTAATCTAAAGTCTAAAGTGATTGGTTTCTCCATGATTACTCACATAATAGCCGAATCCAAAAATCTAAAGTGATTGAGTTTTTACAATATTGTAACGGCAGATCTTAAGTTGCCCAAGTACTTTTACAACAATCCTTAAATTCATTAATAGTTTTTTTGATATTTGCTAGCGGATATCTGAGATACAAAAAAATTGAAAAAATCATCTTGTAAAAATTTTTATAAGCTTTATGGTGCTATTCTGTAAAAAAAATACGTGCTATAGCGCTATAACTCTTTAAGCTATCGACTATAAGTAAAAATCGAATTCTCTAAGGAAATATTTCTCTATACCTAAAATTCTATAAGCTTAAAGTCTCTATAAAGTTATGGCGAGAAATTTGCTGACCGTAAAGACTTATAGTCTTTATAACGATATATTGTCATAGTAACAATGTCACTCCTCAATAATTTATTATGAGTACTTCTCTCCGTATTTCGCCAGTGATGCTAATTTTTGTTCTCTTATAATTATTGGTATCGTATAAAGTTAATAATAAGTACATAGTTCAGTGATGGATCGTAATAATATTGCACTAATTGCATTATATTTATTATTAAATGAAGAAAAAAGAAGGTAATGTTGTGGACAATAATGAGCTTCTTACTACAAAATCTTTAATAAAAAGAGTGTCTATTTAGAAAAAAGTTATTTTGTAAAAGGTACAAGCAGGTTTTATGAAAATCGGTAATAAGTTTTTGTGTAATTTATTAATATGAGCTCAATGTTGATGCATTTTCTAAATTCTCCTTCGGCTTTAGTTTCAAAATTGTTACTTCTTCAACTCGTTCTTTAAAAACGTTGCAAACAATCCTACTAATTTAATTACGTTTTTTTCTCTTTGATGTTTATGTTGTATTCTCATTAATTTCTTACTAAAAATTAGAGAATGTTTAGCAAATTTACATTACAAATTGTGTCTAAATTTTAGCGGTAGTCTTTTTCTTACTTTTCGTCTTCAAATTTCCAAAAACTGTTCGCGATACTCAATTTGTTCCCGTTTTTGTGTTTTCATTTCTAAATTTTCTTAGACGATTTTTTTGCTGAATGCCATTTTTTATTAATTAAATTAAAAACTGGAACTGCCAACATCCAAAAATTACCATGAATAAATTTGTTAAGACTGTTTGACATTTCCACTTAATAAAAAACAGACTTTAGGGTAATTACAGCGCTATAACTCGAATGTTTACATAGACTCTTAGAGAATACCAATTTTGATACGATTCTATAAGGACTTTAAAAAATTTATATACAGAGCTCTATTAGCTATGGAATATACCAGCTAATAGACTATAGCAGATTTTTAGAGAATAGCCTAATTAATTTTGTACCAAACCTTTTCTGGTTTTTGGATATAAGCAAAAAAGCATAAAACGGCACCGTTTTGGTGCCACCTTGAGCCCCACTTACCTCGAAAGACCGCGGACTTTTAGTATGTTTATCTTCTAACTAACCCAAATAGAGTCCTGAAATCAAAACTTATGTTCCCGACCATGCATTCTATGTAGATATGTGTACAACTTGCTCGTTGACTTTTTTTTACTTCTTTAGACGAAAGAGACTGTAATTTATTATGGGTCTGAGCTATAAAAGTAAATTTGAAAACGGTTTTAATTTTTATTGAAGCTCTTTTTGAGAAAATCGATTTTAAAGTTTTGAAAACCGCCTTTTTGGTTGTTTTTAAATGTTTTTATTGGTAATCTTTATTAATAAAAAAAAAGGTCAAAAGTAGGTAATCCCTATTGTTTTTTATCCAAAATTCAGACTTAAAACTCGTTTGTTTCTCTTGGTATCACATTTTTTTCACGCATGATATTATGAAAATTTGAAATGTAAGTGCTTTTTTTGTTTAAAAAATCGATTTAAGCGTTGGAAAGTGTAATTTATTCTATTGCAATTTTTAAGTTTTCTAAAAAACCCAACTAAAAAAAAATTAGAAAAAAAAGACGTGCCTTTTCTTATTTCTCACTTTTACCAACCACAAAAGCGTTATTGTGATTGTTAAAATTCCTCATCTTTCTATTTTTATTTTGATGAAAAACCAAGCCACAATATCTCTTAAATATATCAAACCAAATCCTCGAAATTTGAAATTTTAGATTCAAAGTTGGCTTGGATATCTGAAGTCGCTTTGATTGCAAACCCGCTCGCACATTTAAAATTTTCTAATTTTGCAACTGATCCGACCAAATCCGCCAACTCGGCTCTCCCGTTTGTGGCGCTCATCTTTTTTCGCTAGAAAAAATAACAAAATCGACGAACAAATTGGCTGAAGTAGCGTTAGCCGTTATTGAAATTTTTGTAAATGTAGCACGATGTTTGGACATGCAATTAATAGAGGGATGCAGTCACGTCCGAATAGGGGTTGGGGTGGGTCAGAATTGACAATAAGGGGGCCGCGTGTAGTATTGTACGCATTACGTAATAGGCGGCTGTCTGCGGAAAGGCTAACAATGGCTTTCAATGTGTCACAGACCTTTTGTTGTATCGCTACATAGATGTCATCCAGACAGTTAGTGTGTAATCAGATTTGGATTTCTTTCAATTGGGATGACATATCGAAACATTCGCACCAAATCCCGGAACCGTAAAATTTCGATTGGAAACAGTTTCACCCCAATTATGAAGTTTGCTGTTTTCGTATTCGGTGGATCTCCCTAGACTTACACATACAAATCCTTGAAATCTCGATTCACCCCCGAGGGGTTTTGTTACATATCTCAAAAATCCACCCCCATACGAGACCCCGTCATAAAATCTAAACGTACTTTGTTTACATAAGTAACGACGCACGAATGTCAATACACTTAACTTGATGTCATTTTATTGGTAGACGCAGGGCCGGATTTTAACCCAAGAAGACCATAGTCTCCCAAAAAATATAAAACTTTCTTTATTTTACTGTCACAGAAATTTCTATTATAAATTTCAATTTTGAACAAAAACTAAATTATATCGGGTTATCAAGAAGTTCTAGTTTAATTGATCACAGCAAGCGTTAAAAAAATTATACACACCTATCCAAAAAATTAAGGAAACTAAAATTTTTTGTAAATTTTTTGGTAATCTTTGAAAGGCTGTAAGTGGAAAATGGTCGTATCTAGATTAAAAAAAAACAATGTGAAGCTTCAAGTTTCTAGTTTTGAGATCTTTTAGCATCAAAAATATTTCTGAGCTATGGTTATCACGTATTTACTCCTACGAAATAGCATGAGAAAAAAAAATGTCATTTACTTTGATTTTGTTTTTGGTCTACCGACTTGGGGGATTTTTTCTATTAAATTAATGCATAGACGAGATAGCTTGTTCATTCAGCTTTAATTTGCTTTTTCTACATTCTCTTTACATCAATTTCTTGTTGAGATATCTGCTTTTTAATAAAAAAGGATACTTTTGTCTTTGATTATTGATATTTCAATAAATACACAGAAAATGTAAGAGTATTTTCAAAAAGTGGACTAAACTTGTTCCAAAATCCTTTTACAATTTCTTGAAAAAATTTTTTTTACTCTTACTGATACTGATTTAAAGAAAAGAGAAAAAAATTACTTTTTTTGTTATTTTAATAAATCTACGGTGTATTCACAAATATTGATGTAGAGACCAATGTTCACATGTTTTTTTTTTACACTTTAGTGTATAATAATAATAATAGGTAATAGCTCTGCAAATTTTTAAATTGATCCATCAAAACCGTTTTCTTAAACCGGTTGGTCAAAGTTTTAATAATATTAGAAAAACAACAGTACATACATATGTATTGTATCTGAATATTGAATAATCATCATCAAAATGAGAAAAACATTTTTTACAATTTTGCATTAGTTATTAGTTAAATGAA
>NW_025400985.1:4450417-4597284 GCF_015345945.1 Tribolium madens | reverse complement strand
TTTCTTGAATTTTTTAAAAATTAAAAAAAAATCAAACATTTTTGACGCTAAATTGTTAAAAAACAGTTTTTGAAACTACTCTTAAATTCTCTGTGCGATCATTGGTTGATGATCAATAACAAATAAATCCTTTTTCATTAAAAGTCAGATATCTCAGTGACAAATTAACGTAAAGAAAATATTAAAAAACAAATTAAAGTTGAATGAACATCTTTGAATATCTATCGGGTCCATGCATTGATTTTTCTAAAAAAAATACCAAAATAAAAACAAATTAAAGTTGAATGAACATCTTTGAAAATATCTATCTGGTCCATGTATTGATTTAACTAAAAAAATTCAACTAGAAACTTCAAATATAAATAATTCAACTAGAAGCTTCAAAATATTTTTTTTTTAATTTAGATACGACAATTTTTCAAATAAATACAATCTTTAAAAGATTAACAAAAAATTTGAAAACATTTTTGTCCCCTTAATTTTTTTCAGTAGTGTATACAGGGTGTTCGGTCCAAGTCGCCCCTGCCGATAACACCTAAACTTACTTTTTTTTTAAACTAAATTTTAAAATAATACTATTCATTCCTCGCTTTCTTAGTAAATGCATCAAATTTTTTTGGCACATCCGGTGTAGCCGAAAATGCTACCAAATTTAGTTTTTCAAATGGAACACCTATGTTTTTTTACTCGAAACAATAATAATTGGCATGAAAAATACGGTAAACCACTATTTATTACATTTTACTGTACATAATGCACTCAGAAAACAATTTAAATTTTTGAATTTTATTGCAAATTTTGCAACGAAGGCGGATTTTACTTGTCAAGGTATTCATGCAAAAAGCTATATGCTTGGATACCGTTTAATTGTTAGTTTGACAAAGCCTAATTTGTCAATAAATCTTATTGAGATCTTTAATAATAGATGATATTAATTACGACGAATTGGTAGATCAGCTTGAAGTGTTTTTTAAGTGCAATAAAAATAGAGCGGTAGCTGAAAGACAGTATAGAGAAAAATACTCAAATAGAGTTCACCCAAATCTTTGAAAATTTAGTCGAATTGAAAAACAACTGAGACGAATAGGTTCGCTTCTTAAAAATAAAAAACCGGTGGTTCTTAGTGAAGAACAAGAAAATAGAAATCTGAATGTTCTGTTATCAGTCGAAGAAAATCCAAGAGTTTCCATAAGAGAACTCGCTCATCAACTGACAAAATAGCTTTGTCAAATCAACAATTAAACTGTATTCAAGCATTTTTTTTATTCACACCTTTCCTTTAAAATTAAAAATCAGGCTACCAGCGACCAATTTCCTTATAAAATTCTAAGATTTAAGATGTTTTTTGATTGCATTGTGTTACGCAAAATGTAATAAATAGTGGTTTACAATATTTTTCATGTCAATTATTATTGTTTGGAGGAAAAAAAACCATAGGTGTTCCATTTGAAAAACTAAATTTGGTAGCATTTCCGGCAACACCGGATGTGCTAAAAAAATTTGATACATTCATTAAGAAAGCCAAGAATGAATATTATTACTTAAATATTTACTTTTTGAAAAAAAGAAGTAAGTTTAAGTGTTATCAGCCGGGGCGACTTGACCGATATCCTGTATTTTGATGAAAGATAAGAGACTGAAAAAGTCTGCGATATATTTTTTTAAATCGTCTACAAAATTGTGATTTTAAAATCTCGTCTTTGTCTAAAAAAATAAAATACTTTTTGTCCACTCTGTGTAGTGTGGAAAGTAACTTTTTATTAAAACAGGCGTTTATCAGATAGCTACGAATGGAAAGCATATTGTTCTAAACTACACGGTGAGATGGCTTCCGGCAGTGAATCTCCGCTTGGAGAACACTTCGTAAAGTGCCAAGTCCGTCCCTGGCGCGCTGGGGTTGGAGATGCACCAAAGTGCAAAACACTTTCACTTGTTCGAGCGTAAAACAAACAATCTATATTTCTTTGTAAAACTATAAGAAAAGTTGGAAAGTCGTGATTAATTGTTTTTCTTGTTGGAGACGATTGAAAACCCCTTCCCCAGTCTGCTAAAGTTCGAACAATAGAAGATGACGAAGTTGAATGGATGTATTAAAAGTGTACAGAGTATATACACACAAAAAAGTTGCAATGCACCTTGCGGTTCTCATGCTAATGGAAACGAGGGATCGCTAAGCCACACTGTAAACCTGTGGTGTAAAACCGCACGCGCCTCTGTGCAACCTTTAAAAAGAGGGATTACTCATGAATAGCTAAGTGAAAGATATACAGGGAGATTAAAAAGGATTAGCTATTACCATAACATTGGCTCTATGTTATCATATCCGATGTAATAGGCCTAATTGCCCCAATTGTCGTGGGGGCTTCTGGACATAAACAAACACATTTACAAATTTTACACCAACTCTGGAGATTTACATGTTTTGGTTTATCGAATTGGGTAATTTTATTAATAATGAATCTATTTACAAGTGACGCTCTGCTAACTTGCACCCCTTTCATTTGCAGATGAATTTATAACAATAGATTAATTCATATCGCAGATCCATTAAGGAGATTGAATTCATCCCTGGTTAGCTTCGTTAAACATGACGAAATTTCGATTAAACCATAAGGTCGCTGATACATTTTTTGTCACCCAATGTAACACATGTGCTTCAATTTCTAGTGTTTATTTTACGTACAATATACCCCCATGTTTGAATAAAAGAAGAAAGTGCTAGAACGCAATACAAACAGATGCGACTTTTAAATTTATGCTTTACGTGAACAAAATACATTGATAAGCTTTGTAATCCACTTTTGAATGCAATTCGTTACCGCCCTTTGCATACAGTTTGGGGTTTTACCAAATCTATGTATTATGAATAACATTTGTTTAAAGTCCACAGCAGTTTCTTCGCCTTGCTGTACTCGTTGTATATTTTAATAGTGAGAAAAACATTATAAACAATCAAATTCCATTTGCTTACCACAGACAATAATGTTGATATAACTGGTTGTTATGGTTGTTTTATAAATTTATCGTAGCATTCAATAGTTTGCTGCATCCCACATCAAAGTAAAGACATAATTCGCACAAGTTTCGAATTACAGTTTATTCTGGAATTCGAATTAATGGCTATATGACTGGAATGAATAAAAAAATTGTCGAATGCGAAAGAGAAGACGAAGTAATTTGATAGGAGAAAATTTTATCTGGTGTAATTTCCTTTTTCTCTGGCTTAGTTAAATTTAGAAAAATTTTCATTTCCTTTTCAGAACAAATATTTTAGCAGTGATTTTTTTATTTACTGGTGACTTTCGAGCAACCAAGGAGGCATATACCATTATGTTTTATTCGGATAAAATTTTATAGCTTCATAACAATTACTTAATGGAAAAGAAATATGAAACATTTCCAGAATTATTCTGTGATGCCCTCAAATTTTTTTCGTATTGTTTTAGTCTCATGACGATTCCAGATAAAACAAAATGCAATAATAACAATATGATAAATGCAATACTTGTTTCCACTTTAATTATTTTATATAAAATAAGATAGAACTCCTTCGGCAAATTATAAATGAATATTTCGCAAAAGCATCTTTGTTCCTTTTCGTTTATACAAATGATAATTTCAATCTTCAAAGCTTGAATACGTTACTAGAGTAAACTCCAACATTTCATCAACTGCCCGAGTATTTAGGTACTAAGCAATTGGTTGCTCCCATCGGACATAGAAATTATAATATAGTTTGGTTTGTCTGGGAATTTATTATCCTTGTATTTCAAAGAAAATTCTTACTGGATTAAGATTCCAGATCAATTCATTTAATAAAATTCATTTTAATCTTGTTTCTTTGCAAATTACATTCTTTTATCATTAATTTTATTGA
Source organism: Tribolium madens (assembly GCF_015345945.1). Lineage (NCBI taxonomy): Eukaryota > Metazoa > Arthropoda > Insecta > Coleoptera > Tenebrionidae > Tribolium > Tribolium madens. The sequence continues at coordinate 4,593,407 of NW_025400985.1, read as the reverse complement.
ATTTTTCACGGAAAAGTTCATTCCTTTTACAGATCTGATACAAAACTAATTTAGGTTTTTCGCCTTTTAGGTAAGCACAGCTCCTCAGCAACGTTATACGACATAAATGACTCATATCAATCCCCGTTTCAGTTCATGCATTTATGTCATGCTTTATTTGTTCTGTTAAAGGAACTACGGGTGATTGCACTAAAATATTTTGCTCAGTTCAAATTGAGTATTTTTCCATTGTGTTTATTAAATAAACACAAAAGATGACACTGTGTAAGACATTTTTTATGTGAGTCTTTGTAATTCTGGTAAGAGAGTCCACTTGAAACTTGCAAGCCTAACATAAAATATGTGTTTTTTGATTTATTTAATATGAGAGAATCTATATTTTTGGTCTGTTATAAGTTTTGTACATAAGTTAATGATTATTATTTAAGTCGAAAAACTTATACAAAAAAAACCTAAGTTGTAAGTAGGTAAAGAAAATTTAAAATGTCAACGAGGTTTAAGCTATTAGCGTTAATTACGAAAAGAAAGAGAAATCAGACGTTTATCTGAGAGGTTTAGAAAGTTGAACGACAATAATACTCAAAGATCTACCTGATTTATTTAAAGACAAAACTTATCCACTTATCTTACAAGTTTTATTTTAAATGTGAAACAACATCCCTTTTTCCCGTCATGCGCATCCCAGAGTCTCCATTTCACATTATAATTTAATAACGGAAATGCAGGTGAAATATGAAGCTGATGTTTGTAAACTCCAGTTTCTCCACTTTTCATCGGACATTGAACAGATTTGCAACCATCTCTGTCCATTCCAATTAAGGGTAAATCTAGCAAAGATGTGACCGAATAAGCTTGATTCAAAAGCTTATCAGTGTCAAAGTCTACAAAGGGAATATTACTATTTACTTGCAAATTCTAATTTGAAACTCACGAGATATGTAATCAAATTCGATAGTGGCATTCGTGCCACTTTTAAATTTACACGGCTTTTTATTTTTAGCTTCTTTGCACGGCTCAACTCTGACTTCTTTGACTTCGCAAACAGAATCGTCGGAATCTAGATAAAAAATTAATTAATTTAAAATTAAAACAAAGGTAGTGGCTTTATGTTACCTTCACAATTTTCAAAGGCGATGATTTCGCTGTTTATAACACCGGTAAATAAGAGTATGACGCAACAAATTAACGTAAACTTGGCCATTCTTCCACTCACTCAACTTTTGACTAAATGTGAAGCGATTGTTATATTTTCACCAGCACAATTCGATGCGTTATTGAAAGTTAATCGACCAAAACTAACTGAAAGCTGTGCACGACTCTCGGCTAGATATTGTAAATAACTGTTTTCTTTTATACCTCGTCGACACTTTTTAGGTAGAGTGGCCGATAACACAAGATAGGTTTTGTGTAGATGTGGGCATCCACTCCAGGTATTCCGGGAACGCTTCGTGCTATCTCTAGCTTTCACTTATTCAGGAAAAATAGATAAATTTCAATCAGGTGAAAAATTTTCAGGCTTGTACAAGGATTTTGCACAAGCTTTAAGGATTTTTTCATCTATTTCCGGTGTATTTTAACTACACTTCATTGGACACAGAGGACAGAAATTCAAGCCATTATTTTATGAAAAGCGATAAACATTTTAACGACCTTTTCGAGAATTATTGCATAATAGACATACTGGTACCGTTGATGAGTACCATCATTGCTTAATAGAAACGCCAGTAATCATAATGGTAATAAAAGTGAAACTTAATAAATGAAAATTGTGATAATCCCGTTTCATTGATTAGTGTTGCAACTTTTTCCAAACATCACGTAAAACTGCAAAATCATAAACAAATTGTAATTTTATAATTAAAATAAATATTAAATGTTTATTCAGGAGGTGTAAACGATAAAAAAAATTAACGATAGTGTAAAAACAGGAAAAACAGAAACCACGAGTTATTTACTGAGTCATTGATATTTTGTAATAGGTATTATTCCCAACACGAAAATCACTTTTACATTGCTGGTATAGAAGGAAAATAGTGACAATTTCCAAAGCTGTTAACATATTTTTCTTCATATTGTTTTCTCGTTTTAAAACAATAAAAAACCTTGGTAAAATAATGTACTTTTGTTGAAGTTATGCAACCAAAAATACAACATAACTCAAGAGCAAATATTCGTGTCAAACATGTAAAAAAACACTCTTTATTTCACAATTAAATATTTATTCATAACATTGCAAATTTCCTTGCATATTTGTTAAAAATATTCGTTCATTAATCAGAATAAAAACTAAAGGTTTACTAATCCACATCTTCAGGCCTCACAGGATGTGTTAATGGTATCACAGACTTTTGATTCACATCTCTTGAAAGAGCCTTCCTCATATCTGAAATTTTACTTAATTAAAACCAAAACGCGGCAAATTTCACACTGACCATAAGCATCTTCGTCAGGGTCACCAGAATAATATTCCAAAACAGTTCTGTATATAATATATCCCAAGTTTGTGTACATATTAATTGCCACCTTATTACTGACTCTCACAAAAAGGTCAACAAAATACGCGCGTTTTCTGAAATTCTCAATTAAAAAATATTTCTTGAATTGGTACAAAAACTGTACTTTTCTGAAATATCCTCTAAGAAATTCATTAAAGTGGCCGCTAAGCCTAATCGTCTGAAATCAGGAGAGACTGTCAGGGCTGTGACATGACCATGCCAGTTCTCCCCAATGCCTTCGGCTTTCCCCATTACTAAAACATTAATTGTTATTGAAAGTATAAAAAATGCAGACGTACTGTAGCCCATTATTTCACCACTTGGAGACTCCGCAACTTGAAAATATTCCGGCCAATGCGCCAAATAACGCATATAAAAAGATAATCCATAAGTTTCAGTCAAAGGGTCTAAATTTCTACAAAAAATGTCTAAAACTCACTATTGACACTTGTTACACTTACACATTGTTAAATTTGTACATATCGTCGCAAGTAAAGGGCCTTAAAGTGGTCATTTTTGTAAAATTGTATTTATTCGTAAAAATCTAACCTCCAAAGAGGAGAAGTGACAGTTAGGATATTGATCGAAGTCACAATCCGAAAAATACACTCATCCATGTAAAGTGCAAACATTCAAAAAATGAAATTAATTGCTAAAAACTTTATCTATACTAAATTATTGCGTAATGTTTTTTTAAATACATGTGGCACATTTACATTTTAACATTTTTATTTTAATAAATTAAGAATTGTGTAAAAGTGGCGATGCTGTATTTTTCGCAGCAATTCACTTTCGGGAGTTCATGCAATCGTATGCAGCGTTTAGTGTCATGCTCATGTCACCAAAATACAAGTAGAACTTCGCCTAATTTTTAATGTAAACATTATTTATCTAATCTCATCCAAATCTCAAGCTACATGAACAAATACATTAACACGTAAACAAACAAAATTTGAAAGTGTTTTGAAATGACAGATCAGGATAATGTGATAAACGGCCTAGAACACAAGGAAGCAAGTGCCTCGAATATCGAGGTGTTGAAAGATCTGTGTGAGAACAATGCGAATTTTTTTGCACAAGATACAAGCGAAAATGGGCAACGACTGTATATTTCCTTTATGGGAATTAAAGAAAATCTGGATGAAATTTCCCAGAAAATGGCACGAATTGCATCAGAAGTCCACAGATTTGATTTTGATGAAAATACTCCAGGAAACGGGTATAGGAGTTTTTTGAGTGTCGCCAATTCGGCGATTGATTATGGAATAGCGTTGAACAAAAAGATCTGTTTGAAAAGGGCCAGTGCTTTCTTCAGGAAGTCACAATTAACAAAGTGAGTGGTTTTATAATGTTTCATGTTTAAATGTGGCAATTGCAGGGATGTGGAGTCTTGTGCCCACTTAATTGCAAGTCTGGATACATGTTTCAAACATTTGGAAACGTTGTTATCCTGGAGTAGTGCAGGAAATTTGTTTCCTGATGAAGAACATTCCCCTCAAGAACTGTTATCCAACTATGAGGATATAAATCAGTATTGTTTTTATGGTCGTTGTATGGGATTTCAAGTAAGGTCATCATAAGAAAAAATATTACAAAAGAACAAATCTGTTTTTGTAGTTTTGTGAATCATTGAAAAACATTTTACAATTTATCTCAATGTCAATGGCAATTTTTTCCGAAATTTATTACAATGAAGGTTCCTTTTTTGCAAAAGCTACCACTTCGTTAATGGCTACTTCAAAATACGTCAATGATCCTGAACAAAGAGCAAGAAGAATTGTAAATATTTCACAAAATGCTGATGTAAATTTCTGCAAAGCTTTTTGGTTTCTTTCTGAAAATGAATTAATGACTAACATGCCATATGTGGTTGCACCAAGTGTGGCAGTTTCCAGAATTATCAGTTTGCCCCCTGAACCTTTCACTCTTGAAGTTGATGGTCAAGAAATTGATGTTCCTGTCCCATCGTCCCATATTGGTACTAACTTTTTTTCTTAAAGCAAACTAATCTTTAAAAATATATCACAGGTAGAAAACCAGTCCAAGTGCGCCTTATCAGTCATGAAGTCCATGAAGGCATGATTGGAGAAGCTTCAAATAAATACAAAAGTAAACCACCAGCAAGAGGCCTCATTATACATTGTCATGGGGGCGGATTTGTTGCTCAATCCTCTTTATCACATGAGTGCTATTTGAGGGAGTGGGCAAAACAGTTGAAAGTACCTATTTTGAGCATTGATTACAATTTAGCGCCTGAGGCCCCCTTTCCAAGGGCTCTGGAAGAGGTCACTTATGCCTACTGTTGGGCCTTGAAGAATTGTCAATTGCTAGGAAGCACAGGTAAGTGAGAACATCTACGTTAAAAAAAATTAATTACGAAAATTTAAACTTTTTTAAATTAGTCTACTTTTAATAATTTCATCAACATTGTTTAGGTGAGAGAATAATAGGCGCTGGAGATTCGGCTGGAGCAAACTTGCTTCTTTCGACTACTCTAAAATGCCTAAATTTGGGCATTCCGCCCCCGATGGGCCTATTCGTAGCATACGTGCCTACTTTAGTAAATTTCGTACCTTCGCCGTCTCGCTTATTATGTATGATGGATCCTTTGCTACCGTTTGGCTTTATGATGCGTTGTTTGAAAGGTAAAACACTTGTATGAATAGACTTGAAATAATTTCGTGTTAGCTTATGCATGTCCTGACAATAAAAAAGTGGAAAATTGCGACCAAACTTCGGATACTGAAAGTTTCGAAGAAATATCTGAATCAGATTTGATGGAATTGCAAGCTCACAAATCACCGGTGTCTGAAACGTCCGATACTTTGACTTACGGGTCTTTAAATTCTGGTGGAGAAGATGATAGAAACAAAGATGTTGATTTGCAGCAGTCACATATCGAGAATAGTCAAAAATACGTTTCTGATTTTTTGGAAAAGTACGTTTTGGGTACGTTTCGTGTTGGATGGAAGAGGCCAGTAGAAATATGATTTTTTTAGATTCTGATACTGAGACTGACGGAACGAGAGTACCTGTTTTAAAACACGAAAGCGCAACTTCGTCTCAGTCAATTGATGATTCTTTGCAAAGTAAAGTTTCGAGTTTTGTTTCAAATTTGAAATGGCGGTTCAACAGTTGGATAGCAGAGAAGGCACAAGTTGGGGTGGATTTTATGGTACCAAGGAGTGCGAGTGCTGCTGAAAAATATCTAGATTTGGACAGGCAGGGTAGTTTACTTGATGAATTCAAATTTACAGTTCCCAAAGATCCGTATTTGAGTCCGTTTTGTGCTAAGGATGAGGATTTAGAGCGATTTCCGCCGGTTCGGGTTCTGGTAAATTATAATTGTTGCATTTTTTTTTTGTATTACACAGTTTGGTTTATAGACCGTTCATTTAGACCCCTGTTTGGACGATTGCGTAATGTTTTCAAAACGATTGAAGGACTTAAATAAAGACGTCCATTTGGATATTTTATCGGGGTTACCACACGGTTTTCTAAATTTTTCTTTGGTAAAATACGAAATATTTTCCTGGACAATTGTTGAAGTTTTGTTTCAGATTTCCAAAGAAGCCTATGAGGGTTCCAAGCTTTGTATAAAAAGAATTAACGAGCTCTTGAACTTAGATAATCTGCCTCCACTACAATAATTTTTTATAGGTACAAGTAGGAAATAAATGGGACTCTAGACTAGATTTCGCTCTCTCAAAAGAACACATTTAAAAATTTCTGTCCAGTATATAAAGTATTTTTTATACAAATTTAAGGTGTGTTGTAGGTGTTTTGAATTAATACACGGTTTCTTAAGTTCTACGAAGAGAAAACTAAGTATTTTTTGTTGCAAATATTGTTGAAAATGATTTTCAGGTACCTGGAAATTTTTTTTATTTTTACGGCTGTGTTTAAAAATCTTTTTGCTGCTAAGATTTATCATTTGGTGCCTAATCAATTCGACTAATCCATATTTAGCAGTACATCAAATTATAAGTCCATAGCAGTATTAGAAAATGATTGTATTTACATTTCCTTATATATCTACCAAAGTGAACTTGTTGCGTAACTTATAGTGATAATTATTTGTGCAAGTAGATCTGATTGTCAACATTTATACAATGTATTTATTGGATATTGTAATGGTAATAAATTATTAAAGAGGAATTATGTTTTGTTCAACAAAAATCTACCAAGAGTAATTTAAAATTATTACACCTACAATTATGCAACCAATTATACACCCGAAAATATTTTGTTTATCCGTTTATTATTATATTTTGTGGTGTTATTTTGCATTGCCGTGCTATTTGTTAAACAATAATGAGATGTGTCAGAGTTGCAATTTCTTATTTTTAACTTTTTACCACAACTGACAAACTTGTCGTAGCAACTGTCAAAATTGTGTGGTCGAAAACATTTGTGCTTTGTGTGATTATTTTGTGTTAATTGTAACAGAAAATGGGTGACGAAAGCAAAAATTCCACAGAAGAAACCTCTCAGGTGAACCAGGACGAATTAATCCTGGCCCAACAACGCCAGATTGAAAAGGAGGTAAAAAATGTACAAAATTGAGGTTATGTTTTTACAAAGTTGTTTATAGATTTCTGAAAGTATTCCTTTAGTTGGTGAAATGGAACCAATTTCTTCATTAAATGGTGAATATGCTAATGATGAAGTTTACTTAGAAAAAATCAAAGATTTGTCTTCCAAGTATAAGCACATTCGTAGAACTAGACCTGACGGAAACTGTTTTTTCCGTGCGTATAGTTATGCGGGTCTTGAAAGACTGTTAGATAAAAAAGACGAATTTAACGTGTTTTATAAGCAAGCTGAAGAAAGCAAAAATGCTCTAGTTCAACTTGGCTTTCAACAGTTTACTGTAGAAGATTTTTACGATATTGTGAGGGCCCCCATATTTACAAAACCATCAATAATTGTTCGTTTTGTAGTATATGGAAGTTCTCAAACGTGTAGGTGACCTAACTAATGTAGACGACGCCAAGAAAACTCTTCATTTTTTATTTAACGAGCAAGGTTATTCTGATTACATGGTTGTTTATTTAAGACTTTTAACCAGTGGACAGTTGCAAAAAGACCAAGATTTTTACAGTTGTTTTATTGAAGGTGGCAGAACTGTACGTGAACACATTCAACAATTTATTACAAACCACTAACAAATTTATTCCAGGTTGCTGATTTTTGTCATCAGGAGGTTGAACCAATGTACAAAGAAAGTGATCATATTCACATAATTGCTGCCTGTGCTGCTCTCAACATGGGGGTACGTGTGGTTTACATGGACAGAGGCAACAACAAGTCTGTCACAGAACACGATTTTCCTGAAGGTTGCACACCTTTAGTACATTTACTTTACCGTCCAGGGCATTATGATATTTTGTATCCTTAATTTCGAGTTCATTTATAATTTCTACAGTTCGAGGAATAAAAGAGTTGTTGATAATTCAAATTGTGTTTTATTTTTATCCTTTTAATATCAAAAAGCAAAAATGGCCATGACTCGAGCCAATTAATTGAAATTAATTCAGATGTATGCAAAGCATCAGCCAACAATATCACGCTTTAATTAATTATAACAAGTTCAATTATGTTAAAACTGGAGACTGTTGAGTAATTGTGTAAAAAATGCGGAGAAACGGCATTTTTTTCACTTATGTATTAAACATTTTTGTGCAAACATTGGAAAACAACTGAATTACCGCAAAATAATGGCTTGAGTAACAAATTAGCTTCTATTATGTTATTATTTAACCTTACATAGTTATTTAGACGAATTTGAGTCAATATTAAAGTATCACTGTTTAAACAGTGAAATATCTGAAATTATAGTTTCGACTCAATTTTCACGAAACTTGTATTTACCGAGCAAACAATGACAAATTGAACATGAAATGTGAAATCGTAGTGTTGAAATAGCTTCAGTAAAATGAATTTCAAAGTGGTTTTAGTAGTTTTGCTTTTTATAAAGTTTTGCGATTGTAGGATTGTGTTATCAATGATTAATGATTTGATCGAACATTATAATAAAACCCAAATTATGTTGGCCTATTTGTGTAACAAAAGAGGTGACAACAAATTATAATAAATCAATAATTATATTAAACAAAATGTAGATGCGTTTCAGGTACTGAGTCACTTTTCTAACAAGTTATACCAAGTCAATGTTTTATCACCAAGTACTCGCAATTTGCCCTATCCAATACCACCAGCTTTTATTACGTTTGTTTTGGATGCTAGTTGTTTAAACACCAAACAATTACTAGTCTTGGTATGCATTAAAAAAATGAAATTGTTTGTATTAAATCACTTTTTGAAGGCTAGTGAACAAAAACTTTTTGCTACACCATTTAAATGGATTGTTTATAACAACGATCATGTTGAACTCTCGGCTTTTATTCAAGAACATTTCACTGAAATTAATATTTTAGTCGATAGTGATGTCACTCTTGCCACCATAAATCACACGAGAGACACATTTGACTTAAATAAAATTTACAAGATAAAAATTAACAGTTCTGTAATAATTGAAAATATAGGAATTTGGAAACGTGGTCAAGGTCTGACTAACACCGGCTACGAAAAAATCACGTACAAGCGTCGTCGAAATTTGCAGAAAACAGTCCTGAAATCATGCATTGTGATCACAAATAATGATTCTTTGAACCACTTGACTGACAAGAGAGACATTCATATCGACAGCATCGCTAAAGTCAATTATGTCCTAGTGCAACATCTCTCGGATACAATAAACGCATCCTTGGAATATTCAGTGAGGGGTACTTGGGGCTATAAAGATAACAAGTCCCAATGGAGTGGCATGATTGGGGAATTGACAAGAAACGAAGCGGATATCGGGGGCACAGCCCTATTTCTTACAAGCGATCGGATCAAAATTATAGATTATATCGCAATGACCACCCCAACAAGGTCTAAATTTATTTTCCGACAGCCGAAATTGTCGTATGTTGCCAATGTTTTTACTTTACCGTTTGATAATTTTGTGTGGGCTTCTGTTTGCGGTTTGCTTGTCATTATTGCTATTATCTTGTATATTGTTGTGAGATGGGAGTGGAAAAAGCGGAATTATGTTGAAGTTGTGGTAATAATTTTTTGCGTTTTTTATAATTTTTCCCTCATTTGTCTTTTCCAGAATGAATCTAACACTACAGAAATTCACAATTCGTGGCTTGAGGTTGTTTTTATAACATTTGGGGCTTTGTGTCAACAGGGCACCTCGTCAATTCCTTTCAGTATCCCCGGTCGAATCACTTTAATTTTCCTCCTGGTGTCCCTCATGTTCTTGTACACATCTTACTCTGCAAATATTGTCGCTTTGCTACAGTCATCATCAAGTAGTATTCAAACACTTCAAGACATCCTCAATTCAAGATTAGATGTGGGTGTCGACAATACCGTTTTCAATCATTTCTATTTCCCCGTAAGAAGTACAAATTACGGCTTCAACTCTTCAAACTAAATTCTAGAACGCAACAGAACCGATCCGTCGCGCAATCTACCAACAAAAAGTCGCTCCTCCGGGCCAAAAACCCAAATTTTATCCCATAGAAGAAGGCATAAGGAAAATGAGACAAGGTTTGTTCGCTTTTCATGTTGAGACAGGTCCTGGGTACAAATTTGTCAGCGAAATTTTCCGAGAAGATGAAAAATGTGGGTTACAAGAAATTCAGTATTTACAAGTGCCTGATCCTTGGTTAGCAATTCAGAAAAATTCTTCATATAAAAAAATGCTGAAAGTGGGGTGAGTTGTCATTTTGCGTTTTACTTCATTTCTGGCAGACTTCGTTTGCTTCAGGAAAACGGGATTCAGGAAAGGGAAGTTGGGTTAATTTATACGAAAAAACCGCAGTGTTTATCGAGAGGGAGTAGTTTTATCAGTGTGGGGTTGGTTGATTGTTATCCGGCTGCCGTTGTCTTAGCTGGGGGGATTGGGGCGGCTTTGGTGATGCTCATCCTTGAAATATATGTCCACCACAGGTTGGAAAAAAAACTTTTTTGTTCTTTTTTAGTGTTACACGAACATAATTTTCTTGTTTTGAAATTGTTTTAGAATCCAATACTATACCAGACGAAGACGTCGATGAATTTATCAATGGTGATAAATGGTGGAGGTGCCGGGACAGCCAATGTATAAAAATAAAAGTACTTAAATAAAGAAAATAACATACTCAAGTTGTTAATTTTATTCACACAATTCTCCCTCGGATTTTTTTAATTTTCAAAACATTCCGTAATATTATTACATTTACTGAGTTTGACGGGCAAAATAGTTATTTGTTTTACAAGTGTTGAAAAGAAAATTTTCATGCCCGTGTTTGACTTGTGCATTAAAACGAGCATGAAGTAAGTTTTTCTCACAAATAGAACACAATGTTTTTTCTACGACTTGATGAAATGTATTTTAAAACGGGACTTCTTGCTAATTATTATTGCACCAAATAAAAAAAATACATATTTATTTATAAAAAGATTTCAAGGATCTTTAAAATAAAAATCCCATTTAACTCCTGCTCCTAATAAAAAATAGATAGTTATAGTTGACCCTGAAGTGGGGCAAACGCGAAGTACACATATAAAATTGCTCGGTCCGAGCGTTTTTGACTAATAACTGAGTCAAAATGCTAAAAACTCGGATGGTTTGTGTTTAGTGGGCCATTTTATATAATAAATATAATAAGAATGGTAATAATGAATTAGTAGGAATATCCAAATCGATTTATGAAGAATAATTATTATTTTGAGAAAAAGTTGAAAACGCATAAAAAATTAAAATAAATTGTGAAATTGTATAAAGTTGTTACTTATACGAATAATATTATTTAACAAAGAAACAATGATAGATTTTATTTGAAAAAGTCCGTTATTATTTTCTACCTGATTTTATCATCCAATGTAACTAAACTGAAAAGTTAGGATGCCAAAACAATTTTAGGAAAGGATACAGTGACTGTACTGCATGCGATTAGGATCTGTTGTTCCGGTTACAAATATTTTTTGGTTATTTCAAGTTTCATGCAATACGTTCACTATCAATGTTCTAGTCAAGAACACATCTTCATTAACATGTGAATGAGATACCTTATAATAAATAAAGCCAGAGTTGCAGATTATATATTGTTCTAAGCATGTACTTAATATAAATTTTAGTATAAATTAGGACGACCAGCTGTGTCTTATTATTATACTAAAAATCCATCACTTTTAGTTACGGGTAGATAAAAAATATTCATTATTCATCCGAGCCAATTATGTTTGACTGTGAAAAAGTGGACATAATTTAACAGACATTCAGTAGTCACGCCTACCTGAAAACTACTTTTTGACCCTTGTGAGACTACTAAATTTTTCATTCGTAAGGTAACATATGATAGGCAATTTCCCAATTGAAATAACCTAGTCCCATCTCTGTATTATTGTTATTTCCCTAATCGTTAGTTGTGTCAAAATTTCAATATTTTATCCACTATCGAACCACGACACTATAAAATATCAGTAAAATCAAGAAACTATCACATCGTGATTAGAGATGACTAAAAGCAAAAAAATTCATACTCTTGCAACATATTTCGATTCAAACATCTTGTTTCTAAAGTGGACAGCATTTTGGATTTATGATGACGAAACTACGACAAGCAAGAAATACTTGCAATATGCTTATAACATTTTTTGGTTCTTTTTCTTGTTTGTTGCTTACCAACCGGCAGAACTGCTTTATGTTTATTACAGTTTCAATGATTTGAGTGTATTTCTGCGAGCTTTACGCGATATAGGAAATCACATTTCACTCGCGTATAAAGCTTTCAATTACTTTATCATGAGAAAAGACATATTTCAATTAATGGATACTCTACAGCACGGTAATTATCATTACGAAGACTACAAGAATTTTCAACCCAAATTAATTGTAAATGAAGAGAAAAAGCAAGCTCTAAAGTGGACGAAATATTTTTTAAACTTTTGTAACGCACTTTGTGTGTCTATGTTAGCTAACGGTGTCTTTACTTTTCTGTTTATGAGTGACACACAATATGTTGAGAAGAATGGTCAGTTAGTTTACCAACAAAAACAACCAATTAATACAGTTTCGCCATTTGGTTCTGGAACGAAATTACAATTTGTTATCACTTTTGTTTATACGATGATGGCCTTATCATTTTATGCGTGGATGATTGTAGGTGAGTTGAATTATTTCAGTAACTACAATTAAATTAGCTCTTGATTCGCTTTTTATCACGATAATGAGTTGCATCAGTGGTCACCTTAAAATATTACAAGGAGCTTTCAAAACGATTCGAGCTCGATGCATAATGAGGACCAAAATGGAAAGGCTTTTAAAAGAGGAGACACTACACGATCCTCCCTTTTTGGTGGATTGTGTAGACAAGGAAATGGTTCGCTGTATAAAACATCTCCAAATAGTCCTCAGGTTTTATTAGAAGTTTGTGAAAATCAAATCAAACTTCTTCTCAGTGTTTCAGAAAAACTTGAGTCAATATACAGCACCCAAACTTGCATCCAAACGTTCATCTCATTGGGAGAAATGTGTTTTTCGTTGTATCTTCTAAGTGAAGTAATTTTTTTTGCAGTTTTTGTGTTTTTCAGAAACTGTGCTTTTTTTAGACCGCCGATCAAAATATGGGAAATGAGTTAACTTATCTTACTGCAACCGCTTTTGAACTCCTCTTGTACTGCTGGTTTGGAAATAGAATCACAGAGGCTGTAATATCATATTTATTTACGTAACGATTTTATTTGCTTTATTTTAGAGTCTCAAAGTATCTTACGCGATGTATGAGAGTGACTGGTTTCCGACAAGCTCGTCCTGCAAGAAACAAATTATCTTCACGATGACAAGGATGCAAAAACCCATTAATGTCACCATTGGCAAAATTACACCATTGACTTTTAGCACTTTTCTCACTGTAAGCGGTTCAAATTTTGCCAGTAATTTTTATAATTCCTAATACTGCAGATGGCAAGAGGGGCATACTCGTTTTTCACATTTTTGAAACAAAGACATGGTATAAATCACTGAAGTTTGAAAATTATACGCACAACGAAATTACAAGTAATATTTGATATTCTTAAGTAGATGGATTGCAATGGTTTAGGTATAAATATTAGCAAAAAGTTATAAATAAGGTCACTAAATACATGTAAATGAAACTAAAATTTTTGGAAACAAATTCTCACTTGCTGTTTTTTTCAAAAATGATCAATAAGGCGTCTTTATTTATCAAAAATAATACAGCCAAACACTGTAGTAATGGTGATAAATGGTGGAGGTGCCGGGACAACCAATGTATAAAATTAAATAAAGAAAATATCATACTCAAGTTGTTAATTTTATTCACACAATTCTCGCTCGGAATTTTTTATTTTTAAAGCATTCCGTTATATCATTACATTTAATGAGTTTGACGTTAACAGGTTAGAGGGCCAAAATAGTTATTTGTTTTACGAGTGTTAAAAAGGAAATTTTTCCTGCGAATGTTTAACTTGCACAGTCCGTGCATTAAGACGAGCATGAGGAACACACAGAAATGTATTTTTAAAACCGCATTTCTTGCTAAATATTATTGCACCAAATTAAAAAAAGAAATACTTATACTTATTTAGAAAGAGATTTCACTGAACTTTAAAGTAAAAATCCCATTTAACCCCTGTTCCCATTAAAAAATAGATAGTTATATGTTGACCCTCTTCAGAGGTTGAAGGCAGGGTTGGTAGGAATATTAAAATGGATTTATGAAGAATAATAATTATATTGAGAAAAAGTTGAAAACGCATAAAAAATTAAAACAAATTGCGAAATTGCATAAGGTTGTTAGGTATACGACTAGTATTATTTAACAAAGATACAGTGACAGATTTTATTTGAAAAAGTCCGTTATTTATTTCTACCTGATTTTATACAGGGGGTCCCAACTAACATTTGCGTCCAAGTTTGGAAAAAATGCTGAAACAGAAATAAAAATAGCAAGAGGGATCAAGTGACATTATTTTGAACAGCATATTCCTTAAATTCAATTCTTTTTTCAAAACCACTCACAGTAATGTCAAAAAAAAAGTCGTTTAATATTGCATAGACAATGAAACCAACAAAATGATGTCACTCGACCCCTCTTGCTATTTAATTTTTTTGAAGGGGCTCTGGGCTTAGAGGGATGCAGAAATAACTTTGAAACTTTGATAAAAAAATCCCACTTTAAGATTTAAATTGACCTATTTTAGCGTTTTTTTTTCAAACTTGAACGAAATCGGAGTTTTTAGGAAATGCAAATTTTAGTTGTATGGTATTTGGGATTTGTAATTCATCTATAATATTAAGAAAAATGAGGATATCATAATTCCCAATGTGCTGTCAAATAACTAAAGCGTTTCGAGATATCTTTATCTCGAAGAGTTTGCTTAATGATTTCATAAAAACTGGCTAATTTTTTGTTTTTTGAGATCGTTAAAACCATCTTATTTTTACCTTAATTTTTGGACAACAAACCACAAACATTAAATAATTGGTGGCAGTAAATACCAAAACAACCAGAAGACTTTACATGAGGGAATTTAAAGGCCGATTCGATCTGTTTTTTTCATATTTATTTCATAAAAAAATAATTCGCCACATGATGTCTATACATAATATAATTGTGGGTACGTAATGCTGACTCTGAAACACGATTAGAAACGGATAATCAGAGGTGAATAGTTTATTTTTTTACGAAGAAATGAAACCAGTGGTGACTCAGGGATAACAATAATTTAATCGAAGTTTTAATATATATTTGTAATTTCTTAATACTTACTTAAATTCCCAGCTAAACACGTAAAGATAATGTAGAAACGAGAAAAACAACTTTTGCACGATTTGTGCTACATATTAGAATCAAAAGAGCAGAGTTTTGCTTAAGGCAAAGGAAAAACGATCCTTTCCAGTAGGTCGGGAAACCATTGTTCGAATACTGTAATTTATTTATTTTTCAAAAATACACTCTTAACAAAGCAAAAACCTAAGAAATTAAACTGAAAGTTAGGTTCTGATCATTTAAAGTTTCATCCAGTACGGATTAGTATACATTCACCACCAATTACCAATTGAGCTGTTCTAATCAAGAACACATCTTCATTAACATATTAATATAAAACTTTATAATAAATAATGCCCGAGTTACACATAATATATTGTTCCAAACATGTGTAATATAAATTTTAGGATAAATTAGGACTATCAGCTGTGTCTTGTTACACTATAAATCCATCACTTTTAATTACGAGTAAATAAAAAATATTCATTATTAATCCGAGCTAATTATCTTTGACTGTGAAAAAGTGGTCATAATTTAAACGACATTCAGTAGTCACGCCTACCTGAAAATACTTTTTAACCCTTGTGAAACTACTAAATTTTTCACTCGTAAGGTGACATATGCAATTTCCCAATTGAAATTACCCAGTCGCAACTCTGTATTATCGTAATTACTCTAATCATTAGTTGTGTTAAGATTTAATATTTTATCAATTATCGAACCAAGTCGCTATAAAATATAAGTAAAATCGAGAAACAACCACATCGTGATTAGAAATGACTAAAAGCAAAAAAATTCATACTTTAGCAACGTATTTCGATTCAAACATCTTGCTTCTAAAGTTGACAGCATTTTGGATTTATGATGACGAAACTACGACAAGCAAGAAATACTTGCAACATGCTTATAACATTTTTTGGTTCTTTTTCTTGTTTGTTGCTTACCAACCGGCAGAACTGCTTTATGTTTATTATAGTTTCAATGACTTGAGTGTATTTCTTAGAGCTTTACGCGATATAGGAAATCACGTTTCACTCGCGTATAAAGCTTTCAATTACTTTATCATGAGAAAAGACATACTTCAATTAATGGATACTTTACAGCACGGTAATTACCATTATGAAGACTACAAGAATTTTCAACCCAAATTAATTGTGAACGAAGAGAAAAAGCAAGCTTTAAAGTGGACGAAATATTTTTTAAGTTTTTGTAACGTACTTTGTGGGACTTTGTTTGCTAACGGTCTCTTTACTTTTCTTTTTATGAGTGACACACAATACGTTGAGAAGAATGGCCAGAGAGTTTACCAACAGGAACAACCAGTTAATACAGTTTCACCATTTGGTTCTGGGACGAAATTACAGTTTTTTATAACTTTTATTTATACGATTATTGCCTTAACATTTTATGCGTGGATGATTGTAGGTGAGTTGAATTATTTCAGTAACTACAATTAAATTAGCCCTTGATTCGCTTTTTATCACGATAATGAGCTGCATCAGTGGTCACCTTAAAATATTACAAGGAGCTTTCAAAACGATTCGAGCTCGATGTATAATGAGAACCAAAATGGAAAAGCTTTTAAAAGAGGAGACTTTACACGATCCTCCCTTTTTGGAGGATTGTGTAGACAAGGAAATGGTTCACTGTATAAAACATCTCCAAATAGTCCTCAGGTTTTATTAAATGTTTGGAAAAAACAAATCAAACTTCTTCTCAGTGTTTCAGAAAAACTTGAGTCAATATACAGCACTCAAACTTTCATCCAAACGTTCATCTCACTGGGAGAAATGTGTTTTTCGTTGTATCTTCTAAGTGAAGTAATTTTTTTGCAATTTTTGTGTTTTTCAGAAATTGTGTTTTTTTTTAGACCGCCGATCAAAATATGGGAAATGAGATAACTTATCTTATTGCAACCGGTTTTGAACTCCTCTTGTACTGCTGGTTCGGAAATAGAATCACAGAGGCTGTAATATCATATTTATTTCCGTGACAATTTTATTTGCTTTATTTTAGAGTCTCAAAATATCTTACGCGCTGTATGAGAGTGAGTGGCTTCCGACAAGCTCGTCGTGCAAGAAACAAATTATCTTCACGATGACAAGGATGCAAAGACCCATTAATATCACCATTGGCAAAATTACACCATTGACTTTTAGCACTTTTCTCACTGTAAGCGGTTCAGATTTTGCCAGTAATTTTTAAAATTTCTTACTGCAGATGGCAAGAGGGGCATACTCGTTTTTCACATTTTTGAAACAAAGACATGGTAGAAATCATTGAAGTTTGAAAATTATGCGCACAAAGTAATATTTGATATTATTCTGTAGATGGATTGCATTGGTTTATAGAATTTCAGCAAAAAGTTATAAATAAGGTCACGACATACATGGAAATGAAACTAAAATTTTTAGAATCCAATTCTCACTTTGTTTTTTTCAAAAATAATACAGCCAAACACAAAAGAAGAAAAATTAACTGAGCAATTATTATCACTACTCAAGCACAGTGTAGTAGATTTAGGAAAAAAAAAAAAAAAACAATAGCGATTTAATTGAAATACCCGAAGATTTGGTATTACAATCCACTTCTTTTGCAATTAAAACAACACGCCGTTATTTATTAAAAGATAAACACTGTTTGCATGTGATAAGGTTATCAAAAATTTAGTATTAAAAGCTTGAATGAAGCCATTCATTACTTTTGTTCATTCAAAAAACCCACTCAATTATCGATTCGGTATTTGTTTCTTGTTTTACACTTAAAAAGCCATATCCTGGTAGGTATACATGAAATTATTAGATTGAAAAGTGCGAAATGTTTAATGTGTTGCCTGTACTATTAGCATTAAATCTTTAGTTTCAGCTTAAAAAACTGCTCTTACAAATTGCAGA
This sequence comes from Tribolium madens, assembly GCF_015345945.1. Lineage (NCBI taxonomy): Eukaryota > Metazoa > Arthropoda > Insecta > Coleoptera > Tenebrionidae > Tribolium > Tribolium madens. The sequence goes on along the minus strand of NW_025400985.1, from coordinate 4,575,185 downwards.
ATCAGCATGAAAATTCATTTAGGATGGTTACTTGGGATATTATTTATTGGATAGATTTTTGATAATTCCAGGACGTTAAATTCTTGATTGGCGTCATGACATTACAAGAAAAAATTACAACTCAGCATATTATCCTTCTGCTTGAATAGACTCCGTTCCTTGGATCTGGACAAAAAACAAATTACAATTGCTCACTTGACTAAACTAAAATCTCGTCTGAGAAATTTCAGTGGGAAGATAGGGTAATGGGAAAAATGAGAATACAAAGATGATTATTTATTATTCGTTGAAGTACAAACTACGTGTATAAAAGCTGAAGAAATGTAAAAAATAGCGAAGGGAAATCTGCATTTGTACTGTTACAAGATAAGTGTGACTGGCAAGCTGTAGGGCAATGGATATAATCAGAGGAGAGCTGTAATTGCTTCTACAAATATATTTACAAAAATTCATATTTGATTTGGTAGCTCTTTATATAAATCATATAAACTTTACTCTTTTATCGTGACCTATAGTGTCATTAACGGGTTGTTTTCATGGCACACATCACACGCCTAATTAGTTAATAAATATTATTCTTGTCTTTTAATGTTATCGAATGTTTAATGTGTGCCAATTTTAGTAATCTCTACAAAATATTTTAAGTGTTAGATACATTTTAGCTGCCAAAGTTTGTTATTAATACTGGAAATTAATAAATAATCATTTAATGAACTACTTAGTAATTAATAAGTACAAAAAATAAGTTAAATAATTAAAACAGATCACTCAAATGACATTATCCTTTTATCGAATAAAAATATGTACAAAATTTTTCTATATACACTGAGGCAAGTTATCATTCTTTTAAAAAAATCTAATTGACATCATGCTAATTGACCTTAAAGAAGGCACTGTTTACGTAATCAGTCTTATATTAAGGCATTAAAAAAGTTTTTTTCACGTAATTCCACTACACATAATTTTCGCCGGCCGTATTCGAATCAACGTTGTGTTTATTTCTAATGCGTTTTTCTCTATTTTTATTTTTTTTATCTCCGGAGTTCGTGGGCGAATCTTCTCCACTGACCGAGGGTTGGCCAGTTGAACAGTTGTTGTTTTGTGACGACAAACAGGACATTTCAATCATGTTCTGATTCTGGAAAAAATCCGAGCTAGAAATTTCTGGAAATAAGATGAAATTAACCTAGTTTTAGTTGTGAGTAAATAATAAATAAAAGTACAAACAAATAAGCACAAAACAGCTATTAGTAGTTAGTCTAAGCAGAAATCTCGAACTAGCGATTAAGCAGCTTATCTCGATCGCGATTTAAGCAATACTTCGCTTAAGCCTCTTTACTGCACCTACAAGATTCGGGAAAATGGTGTTTATGGAGACGACACTAAACCACGTGGACGACCTATACACGATCCGGTCAATTTATGAAATGGAAGAAAAAATCATGTATGTACCTCACCTTGTTGTCGGCATCCGCCAAAGGATTTGCGGTGATTGTGATCCGATTTGGGGAGACACAACCGTTCGTTCGGGGGGCACCTTTGGGGCTCACGACGTACTCGGTAGCGTCGGCTTGGATGTGGTGATGGTCATCACAGGCTTTATCACGATCACCTCTTGTACCAGCTTTCTTCTGCTTGGATTGTTTCCGGCAAAATAATAACAATCCGATTGCGGCGAACAAAACAACGCAAGCGCCCAACACTCCCGTTGCTATAAATACGTATAATTTGCTAATCCCGGCAGTTTCGGTGTTTGACGACGCCGGAGGTGATTCTCGAGGTGAAGGCGTCGTCGAGGTTAAACCTAGAAACAAAGTTTTCTAATAAATGAGTTTTGTGGAAATCAGAAAACTTACCAAGAGTCTTGGCTTTCATTATTGAGCTAAAATCGCTCGCCGATTTCGAGTTGAAACTTTGCAATTTTATATCGTATACAGTATCAGGTTGTAGATGTGACAAAATGAAAGAATTTGTTTGAGGACCGTCGACTGTAGCCTTTGTATAATCACCAGCACTGCTAGCGGAGTTATAATTAACGAAAAATCCGTCAATTGTAATATTAGTCGAAGGATCACACTGAAATTCCGATAATTAACACAGAAAAAACAAGCTGTATCACTCTTTACCTTCCAATAGATTTTAACCGCCGTCGAGTTGATGCTTTCAGTCTTGGTGATCAGAGGAACCGGCAATGGATTCCGCTTGTCAAAATCTAATTTCCTCAAATGAAACTTGTCGGAATTCGGGCTATTCTTATTGTCACTATTACTATAAACGGCAGCGATTCGAAATTTATAAACGTGATCTGGTTTTAAGTTATTCACTTGGTAACTTCTGATATGTGAATCAATTTCGGGATTATCTGTGTTCCATTTCGAGCCTTTGCTTTTACTGTGGTGGTCATGTTGGTCCGCAGGCCCAAAATCCTTGTACTGGACTTTGAAAAATTGAATTGGGAGGCCCTTATTCTGAACGGTCCAGCGTAAAACTACAGCCTCATCGCTAATCCCAGTGATGTTGGGCTTAGAAGGTGGATAAATTTTTGCATGTTTGTTGAATTTGCGCGAGTTGGGTCGATGTGTCCGAGCCGGTTGAACAGGCTTTCCGCTGACATTGTCTTGGGTTGTGGACATCAATGGAATGACTTTGATGAAAATACTACTGTAGACAGTTCCAACAATGTTTCGGGCGAAAATCTGTAAATTTCCGGCGTGTCGTTTTTCAGTCGGTTTGAAAAAAATCTTGTTTCCTTCCGTGATTATTTTGTTATCTTTTGTGACAAAACCATTCAGGAACCACGTTATTTCCGGTTCAGGGGTCCCAGTTACTGTACATTCAAGGTCCAAATTTTCACCTTGGATGACATCAATCGAATCTTGTAGACAATTAATACTCGGAGCGTCATTGTAGTTCAAAGTGATTGAATGTACGATTTTCCCAAGGGAATTGCTAAGGGTACACTCGTAGATTCCGTCATCACTTTCAGAAATGTTTTTGATAATCAAACCACCGGCTATCAACTCGCTGCGACCTTCAGGGATTATTCCTGTTGTTTTCCTCCAAACGACTTGAGGGATTGGGTTTCCAACAGCTGAACATTCCAGGAGGACCTTATCCCCTTTGGTCACATTGTAGACACTTTTAGGCCGGATTATAAATTTTGGGGGCTCACGAGGTGCCCTTTTATCGACTTTCAAATTGAATAAAACGGAAGAAACCTTATCATTACAAACATTACCGGATTTGCAGGTGTAACTGCCGGAATTGTCAGTTGTAACATTTGGGATTATCAGGGATTTCGTCATGACTCTTACAAATGGCGGTACATAAATTCCGTTTTTGTGGTAGTCTAAATAAGGTTCGGGATTAGCTTCAGGTGGATCGCACCTCCAGTTAATCGTATTGCCGGGTAGTACAGTCACCTCGATTTTTTCTTGCGGGGGAAATTCGCTAATATTTGCTATAGTCAGTCTCCAAGGGATTGATGCAACAACTGAAGCGCCATAGTAAGCCAAACATTGATAATCCCCTGCAATATCATCGGATTTGGCTTGAAGATTAAGCGTCGATGTTTTTTTTGAAAGTGTATTCTCGTATTTGTTCGCATCAACAAACTCATAATGTGAATGAGTCAAACTAATGTGAGCTTTAGGATTTGAAGCCTGTTTTCGACTTAATGGATAAAACTTCCATTGAAAATTATCCGGAATTATATTCATCGTGCATACAATACTGGTATCGAAGTTAATCGGAACTGTTATTAAGTCAGCTTTGGTCACCATACGTTCGCGGTCTTTAATAAAAAAAATGATTTTTTTGAATTAGTTGGGAAAAAATCACTCACCAGCTCCAGTTGTCGATATCCTGGTTGCCAAAACAGTGACGAGAATGGTGCAAATAACTCGAAAACCGTCCATGCTGATGCATCCCTGCAACAAAAAACTCATTAATTTTCCCAATTAAAAAACATGCGTTCGTATTGAGGGTGAGTGGTAGAATGGTAGGACAAAGGATACCCCACATGTAGAGGAAGTAGTCGTTGTCAAGTTCAATCGAAGCGGACACGTGTTCAGTGATTTTAACTCTCGATAAGACAAAGTACTTCGTTTTGATAGGGGTGGAAAGTAGGGTGTTTATTACCGGTTCAAATGTCACGGGGGTCAATTACATGTCACTACAACAGCTTCCGAACGTGTAAACAAATCTAGAAATAAAGGTAATTGCAGATAAAACACCTCCACGATTATGTGGGCGAATCGTAAGAAATTCGCATTCGAGTGTCGTGGCAATTCATTTTCTTGGGGATAATTACAAAGGTGCAAGCGTAGCACGTAAGCAAATGCCTTTTTCAACCGATAATAACAACGAATCAGATAATAATCGTATTTGTTGCGTATCAGAGACGTTGATTGATTTCTAATTTTTTTACTATGAAAATGGTTGTCGAAGGAATTCCTGTAACAATGCGTTCTCGTCATGAATGTAAATATGTGCAATGCATCCATTCAGCAGAAGTGAATCAATAAGGTGCAAGCAAACTTCCGCAAGAGGGGCATTCACAGAATGTGTAAATATTGCAGCAGAACACATTTAATTTTCTATTTTATTGCTTGGAATGGTCGAGAAAACCCATATTTTTTGCTTGATTCATGGAGTATCTTGCCATATAAATGGATTATTATTGAATTATCGAATCATAAAATTATATTTATGGGGTTTGTAAGTCGTACAAACAGTCAGGGAGGATTCATAGGACCAGGTTTATCGATGACCCACTGTGGCTAAGATTTACAACCAATAGGAATCAACATCTCATAAATACTCATAAATAATGTATTCAAATTTCTGATGAATAATACCCGAATTAATAATTCAAAACGCTATAAGGTCACGATTCCTCTATTTGAACAAGAAATTCGGTAACTATCTCAACATCTTTCATTGTAAAATTGTTGGAAAACCTTGAAGGAACTATAACTCAATTAATACCGTCTATAGTAATATTTCAACCTTTCCAGGATTATGATTTTTTTGTATTTTCCGTTTAAAAAACATTACAAAATATTCCTCATCAAAAGGATTATAATTAAGTAATCGGGAAAAGAATGCAACTTTTATTTATTTGGAACGAAAAATTTGGACAAACGTCTTCGTCTTTTTCATTTCGTTTTTTTTTTTGTACTTCTGCTTGAAAATAGTTTCATTTCGCAGTAATTTTTTTCATAAGGTTTATAAGGTTTTCGTTCAAGCTCTGATTGCCCCCCAAATCTAAACAAATGTTTAAATTATAACAATTTCAAAATCTTTTTTTTCTGTTTGGCTCCGAGGAAAGTATTCTCCTCTCCTAGCATAAATAGTTTTGGGAACAAATTAAATGCACAGTATATTGTTTAAACGACAAGTATTTTTGATCAACAAAAATAATACGAGTAAAAATAATAAATGCACAGTAAAATAATAAATACACAGTAAAAATACTAAATGCACAGTAAAGACAATGAATGAATGTCTAGTAAAACTAATTAATTTAACATTCACAAAATGTTTCCGAGCAAAATCGGAATATCGCAAAGTGTCCCAAAAACAAAATTGTGGTATCAGGAGCACATTAGACTGATTACCATTTATGCACAGTTTCAGCCCTTGCTAAAATCATTCTTGCGCAGGGGCCCTTGCTAATACATATACCACCTTATAATAATAATAATAATAATAATAATAAATATTCAGTAATATAAAAATAAGAACCAATTATAAATAACATTCTTGAGTAAGGGCCATACATTGTTATGTAATCAAGACTGAAAATTCTTTAAATTTTATGACGTTTTACTAATTTTGATTAAAGTTATTGAGCGTTTATTACTTTTACTATGCAAATTGGATTTTTTACTGAACAAATTACAATAAAATTCTATGCCAGCTTTACTTAGCAACTATTATTTTTACTGTGCAAAAATTAATTAAATAGGTACTGATCATTTATCATTTTATATTGATCAAAATTGAATTATTTACTGATCGCTTGGATAGTACTATTGGGTAGTAGTTTTCGCGAGAACACTCTGTATCTTAGATCGTTAACGATACGAGTGGGAGAAAATCACATATTGTTCGGTAAAACGCCCAAATCTGTTCTCGACTTTCACTGGGGTGAAAGGTTAAAGCCTTTATAATGAGACGGTGATCAATAGTTCATTGTTTTAAAATTATGCATCTTTCATGACATGTATTACAGTGGAGTGATTTTCAACAAATTAATTTTTACTCTACAAAAATCACACATGATGGTTATTTTCTTACACTCGAGGTCTTTTACGACCCCCTTTCGGGTCCTCTTAGTGGCAATAAACATGGATTAAAGCTCATTATGAATAAAATTTATGTAATAGAGGCCGGTTTTGTATTAAAATAAATAATAATGATAAATGCTGTTGTTTGAAAGTCGGTAGATGTCAGCCATAAAATAATTTAAATAAATTACAAAGAGTTAACCCTAAGATAGGTTAAAATCGATGTGGAAACGACGTGTAAACACGTCTTTCCTACCTACAAGTGGTTTGAGCTCTTCATAATTTCGCATCTAACCAGACATTAGTAATCCTATCTTGTCTTGGCGTTGCCATGCTATAATTAAAAAGTATGAATTATTACGGTTTGGAGCAAGTCTGGCAAACCCCATCATCATTCGTTAATTATGTTTCGGTTGGAAAATGAAGTAGGTGTAGTTAAAATTTGGAAAAACAATCTCGTCGATTGGAGTTTATAGTCGTGTATTACTGTGATATAGGATTTCGTTTAGGCCACGGTCTACAACTACATTATAAATAATTCCCATGTTAGAGGTCGGTACCGAACAGGTTCCAGTTGTCGAAGAACGAAGGGTTCATAGTATGTATGTTCTGATCGTGCTCGCTAAACATGGTCGTTGTTTTTTCTCCTCATTGTAATTGACAATTCAATTCAGCAAGCCCGGTCGGTTCAGTTTTCTTCTCGGAACGATTTCGCGATCCCTTTTGTTCTGCCGCTCCCGTATTTTATTTGTTTTTGTCCGGTGACATTTTTAACTCAATTTAACAAACCTTCTGACTGGTTTTTTAAAGACCCCTTCACGACCATTGCACTCAAATCTTATTTATTTCACGTCTTAATCCCTCAACAATTCATTTTTTCGCACTCGACACTCATTTACATAACATGATAGGAGGTTGTCTATGAAAGGAATCCAAGCTTTTTCGCGAGCTTTCGCTGTGAACGCACCTTCACGGCTCCACCGACGACTCCATTTTAGAATTCAACAACGCGTCTCGCTTTTTGCTCCACTTGCCTTTCTACATTAAATCTTCAGTAATTTATTCTTCGATTTCTTTCGGCGTTCTTCATGAATATATGTTTCCGGTCCATGTTCTGAAAATTTTTTCAGTTTCCTGGCCGCTTTGCGCGTTATTACTTGGGGTTTAGACTAGTTTGCCACTTCCTCCGAAGCATAAAAGTGATCATTTGGAAGATTAGGTGCCGTGTGGAGGTTAAAATTATACATGTTCTATCTCTTTTTTTATAATGGTCGACAGCAAATAATTTACCTGGGCTGGTATGGGGTCTTCCGACCTGAGGCAATTTCTGCTGAATCACACAATTATTTCCCAAAGTAGCTATACTTGAGTAACTACGAAGCATTTTTCGATAGTGGGACTACATTACTAATATGGGAAGATGATATTCAAAAATTTCTTTGATGGGGCTGATAATTTTTCTCTTTGCTCTAGCCTGGCAATAGAATTTTTCTTGTGAATCTAATAACATTAAATATCTCGAACAAAGCGTAATAAATCTCCCAGCGGCGATTAAAAGACGCCACAATATCATAAAAAGTGCAGAGAAAATGATCAATGCATATTTCGTAGACTCCGAGTTGCATTCTCAGACAATATAATTGCAGCTTTCAGTTTTATAAATACGTGAATTTATGTTGCTAAATATTACCTTGGTAAATGATGCATTACATTAGTTTCATCGTCACATCCGTATCAATTCTTTTGAACTTTTTGCCATCCATGACTAACATCCTTTCGTATAATGTTACCCAAGTAAAACCGCGATACAGAGACTAAAACACAGTCATAGAAGGATTATAAAAAGACAACATTTGAGTCATCCAAAGAATGTGGAATGAGATGGTACTTCCAAATCTTATCAGTGCGTTATTATTTTACAATATGACACCTGCTTTTAGTGCCAACATCGCCGAGATAAAATCTCTCAACCTGTTTAAAACCCTTTTGCAACTACATAATGCCATCGCAGACACACAACCTGTTCAATTAACATTCTTCAGATTTACCATCAGTAAAAATCTACATTTCTCTCAAATATTTCTGCTTCTTTTACAACGCCGCACCTTATTAAAACACTGATTTCATTTCGGGAGACGAAATAGTCGTCACCGCTTACGATAATTGATTTATTTCAATGGAATGAATGTCCTTCGATCAAAAAAATCCTTAGTCATAATGTTTTATTTCCAACCAAGAGTTGGTGCCAGAAAACAAATTAAAATCCGCATCCCTTTATATGAAAATAAAATTAGTGTGCAAGATGTTCCATTAGCGAGTCTTGCATCCAACAATAGCAGCAGAATGAAAAACGTAAGCCGTCGACAAATCACACTGCATCCACCTGACCGACTATAATAAGAAGAGCGAGCTCGAAGAGCCCTTGTTATGATAAAAAAAATCAAACAACTCGAGTCAGTCATTATTCATCACCTCAAACGATGATTTTATTCAGATTTGGGCAGCACGTCCTTGTTGAGAGAAAGAGATGAAGAAACGCTCTCTTCGCTACAAGAACATAACAAATATGTTTGTATTGTAGTGGTTGTTGCAGACGATTACTGGATGGGTTCTAAAATTGATGCGTGTCTGCTGGCGTATCAAACAGGTGTTCGAAATTCTTCGTGTAATTAGATGAAATGGACGGTTTAGATTGGACGAAGGAGCGGAAAATTAGTGGGATCATTGATTTTTTGCAACAAGTGTAATCAATGATTGAAATTGGACTGGCAATGAACTTGAGAGAGGAGTAAAAAACTGGACATCGGGTCACTATTTTTTTTTTATTTTAAAAATTGCTTCACCAACTCGATTGAGTGCCTTTGGAGCAGCTGTACATACATTTCGCTCCACTTCGTCTTAATTCCCGTCTATCGGTCAATTTCAAAGTAATCTTCCTGGTTAGATTAAAAATAAAAGAGGCGTAACAGTTGGCACAAAATGTTTGGTGTTGCTTTTGGCTGACGTTGCGCTACAATAAAAGATGAAAGGATTGCCACAGAAGGCACGACTGTTATGCGAACACCGCTAATTAACATACGTATCATTAGTCCACTTAATCGTCTATACATCTTCCTCATTAAACATGCCAATTGCGATAATTGAACCGAAATGACTTGTATCATCTCTCTGGAACACAACACAATAATTGATTCGCGTTTTGAATGCAGTGTTTTCTCGGTCGTATTAAATAGATTAGCACGTATACGAAAGTAATCTTCCCATGACCCTGATGGTCAAAACCTAAGGACATCTCAAGACGTGAACATGGAGAAGGTGTGACCATTCGCAAATTCTCCATATTTCACACACGAGATTGCATTTCGTCTGGAGGTTTAATTACCATAATCGTTTCCCTTGGACAATGAGCAATTGGGATCTTTCGCAGGTACGCCCATCGTAGCGAGATAAAATTCAGACCGACATTTTTCAAAATGCATCATGACAAAAACAAACATTTTTTTTAATATTTCTATTATTATCAATTCACGAAATTTACAAAAATCTTATATTTGAAACGGTTTTGATAACTTTGCTGTACTTAATCTTAATTAAATTCTGTTAAAATCTAAGACAAATTATATATTTGATTTCAATTTGTTTAAATTATGGCAAGTCGCATTTCAGTAATACATATTAAAAAAAAACACTACAGGAAAATTCCTGTTATACAGGATCATTCAGTTAATATGGTCATATTTGAGAAGAATTTTTCTTTTTGTACTGAAATGCAGAAAACTGCGGTAATACTAGAGGCATTACTGTAAAAATAGAAGTGTATATCTTCTCGTGCCATTGCTATCTCCACACTGGCAATGTTGCAATTGCGTTTTTAAATGTGAAATAGGTCAGAAATATTTTATTTCTGTGTAAAAAGAATCTTACAACTGAACCCTACTGACAAATTTTGAGCCAGAAAGTTCCACTATTTCATACGGAAAAAACATTGTGAAAAGTGACAGAAGTGACGACAGCTATAGCACGAGATATTATTATTATTATCTATTATACCGGGTGTCCGGTCTTAATCACGAACATAGGGATGGTATTGTCTATTTTTGCTGAATTCTGCTCGCCAATACACCCAACAAGTAAGGTGATAGTGCCTATCTAAAGACGAAATAATTTCGCGTCAAATGATTCCAAAAATAAGAATATAAATTGTATTTTTATTTTAAAACATAATTATCAAATTTATCAATACGAGAAATAAGTACATGCGGTAGGCACTTGTTGTCAAAAACATCAAGTCCAATTTATTTGGATTTAAATGAATAATTGTGTATTCCAATGCAAAAAGAGCTTCTATGGTCAAAACGTATTTAATTTTCTTATTACTTATTACTTTTTGTAGTTTTTATAAAAAATTAAATTTTTGATTACTTAAGATACCTGTTTAGGTATTTTATTATCAAAGAAATTGGCAAAATACTTAAAAATCGCATTCAACAATCAACATTATTTCCTTATATTCGAATTTGAGACCGGACACCCGGTATAAATAGGATAGCGAAATAAAAACCGAAACTTTTCAATAGATTATGTCTGAATCATCTTAATTAATTTAAGTTATAACTCAAAAACTTATAACGTACATTCGATTTTGACAAAAAAATTAAAAAAAAGTTATTTCGCTAAGATTGCGTCATATTTTTTTTGCTTGTATCAGTTGTATTTGTAGTTTCTGTAAAAATACTGAAAATTGTTGCATAAAGTAGTCGAGGAAAACAAAGGAGTAGCAAAGAATTTGTTTGAAAACAATTATTATTAGAATTGACAGTGACACTAAAAAATGCAGATATCACCGTGTATACGAAACTATTTTAGAAAAGATAAAAGCGTAGTTGGATTAAAAAAGCTGTACTGTAGTTACTTAAGTCTTTTTTTTCTAATGGAAATCACCAACTCAAAATTTTGGTGAAAAAAATGGTAGCAGCTTATCTTCATAAACACTTTTTTTTTGTTCCTAGAAATTTTGTTAAAAAATTATGAATACGTAAGTCAAAATTTTGACTTTTAGAAATTTTGTTTGTCTGTTGCATCTTAGTACAAATACTTTAAGGGTGTCTATACAGGACGAAGTTATTTTGTAAAAGATACAAGCAGGTATGAAGATTGGCAATAATTTTTTTGAACTTTATTGAAATAAGCTCGAAGTTAATGCATTTTCTAAATTCCTCTTTAGCTTTAGTTTCAAACTTTTTATTTCAGCTCGTTTCTTAAAAATGGTGCAACCAGACACTAACGTAATTGAGTTCTTTCTCAATCATGTTCATTTTGAATTTTCGTCAATTTCTTACTAAAATTTAGAGAATGAAAAACAGACCATACAATATTTCACTTTCTTTTACTTTGAATATTTATAGGTTTTCCTCTGCAAAAAAGTTTTACTAAGTATAACTGATTTTTATTATTCATTGTTTTCAAATCAAACTTTTTATCTTTTTAGTCTTATTTCAAATTTTGTCTTCAATTCCGCAAATTCTTTATACCTTATCGTCTTAAAAAATATTCAATAATTGCTGAAATAAAACTCCCTCATCAACCCGTAATTTTTCAAACATCAGTAATAAATTAAATGCTTGTTTTTTGAAAATTGTGAAAATTGTTAAATTTGTCTCATTTTATGTACCTACGCAGATTTTTAATGATAAAAATTGGTTACTAATCCCCTGCTTGTAGAAATTTTTCGTGCATTATTTAAGCCGAATGCCATGTGAGCTCGTGACAAAATGTGATACCTATAAATACCGCGGACGTAAATAAACACGATCATTATGAGATGGAAAGGAGATAAATGAGCGTTTAAAAGATTTCGTGACAATAAATCTCAACATACCTTATCCAAGGGAAATTTGTAGCGTTCTCAATCAGTCATCTTGTACGTCTCTGAAAAAACACGGGGAATTAGTCAAGTTTGAGAAAAAAAATAGTAGCTGATGGTAATAACATAAATTTCAAGAAGCAGAGCCAACCAACCACCGTACAGTCCGTTGCGGCTTGTAAAGGCCTCGGACTCCGAGAGTGTATTCTGCATTCTTCAGGGCCGGTACCAAGATCTTGGTGCTATAAACTAAGGTCTGACTGCTATCTCGATATAGTGGCGCCGATGGAATTCTCACTTTTATATTGCGTCCGTCTTCCGAACACTTCAGGCCCCAAAAAAAAACTCAAATTGACGTTAAGTGCAGCTCTTTTTCCGAGTCATGGGAGTGGACACAACCTTAAAGGGCCGACAAGCGTTTTATTCCAAACAAGGCGTGGGAAATTTGAATATTACCAGGTGTAACTTGCCTCACATTTTTTCCCATTATGATCAAATAATTAGTAACAGTCCACGAGACTCGTCTTCCCTTAACGAGTAAATAATGATAATGACGCGGTGGTTTAAAATTCAAACACTTACCATTCGCTACAGATCAAGACTTATTTTTATCGTGCCAGAAAAATTTATAACAGGAAGCGCAATAAATGATTTTATAACTTGAAGAACAAAATCATTTTCGTTGCTTTGAACGAATAACTGGACTTGGATCTATTGATTTATACGCATTTAACTGAATCCACTAATCATGAGATGCCTATCAAGTCATTAAATTTCGAGAATTAGAATTATTTCACATTCATTAAATCCGGTGGCTGATGCTGAGACGATTCGCCGTCCTTTCTATTATAATTTCACGCTCGATGGGGTGATAGACATTTTTGAACACGCCTAAAATCCGGAAAAAATCTAATTGACCACAAAATTATGCCGAAATTTTAGAAATTCACAACGCAGTTTTCTCAATCAATCACCATTTCTAATTTATAACTTATTTAAAAATCAACGATTTTAGAAAAATTTTACGTTTACTGGCAAAGGATAAGACATCCTATGCATAAATTTACCATTTCATTACCTCCAAAGCGATATAATCTGATGAGTATTTTGCCCATAATCTGGAGAATTAAAGAAATGCAAATGAAAGTGTATACAATCTACTGTGACCATTACTAATTCGTAGTTTATTCCGGTGTGAGAATTTTGCTCCATTCAAATATGGAAAAGTTCAAGCCCGAAATCTATTTGGAATTTTATTTACATTGGCCGCTTTATTGCTTTTCTTTAATGAATGTTTGAAGAGCATCCGTTAATTTTTGGTCAGTGAAAGCCATTCAGCAAATAAAAAAGTACAGTTAACTTGTAAGCTTATTATTTTAGCACCATTTGTTCGCTTGATAAATATTTGCAAAAAAGTTTATATTTCAATCATCGAGTCATTTCAGAATTATGGTTGAATGTGTAAGTTGCGTGTGTATGTGTAGTACCTCGTCGCATATTTATAAATACAGTTTATTTCTAAATTCCTCTTGGAAGCTCTGTCGAGGTGGGCGCCAGAGGAATGGCACGCAACTCAAATCCAGTCACATGCATTTCTATCACTGTCATTTGCATAATGTCCGCGGTAAAAAAACTAGATCTTTTGCATTATAATAGTTGAACCAATTTAAATTTGTCTCCCGGTGAATGTTGACTCTAATTTTGCATTCAAATCACTTTTAAATAAGTATTATTTGACGATAATTGCTAATTGTCGTTTTGCTACCAGTTCGTAATGGCTTTGTTACGAAATAGTATGGCAAAGTCCATCATTGATGCTTGTAAAAAATAATTAATTTTTTTCGATTAACGGAAAATAATTAAATTAATCAAAGGCCGTCAGTGAAACAAAAATGATAAATCTAGCGGTCATCTTAAGTAATTTTTAATATTAAACAAGTTCTCTTAATCTTGTCTTTTAAAAAAATATTAAGAACCATGAAGAGCAAGTCGGACGAGAGAAAAAATTTTCGGAATGTGGTTGATGCACATTCGAGCTGTCTTACTCATTCTAAGGAGCGTTCTCATTATTTATGGAGTTTGCAAATTAAAAAATAATTTTTTTATCAAATCATTAAAGAGGAACAAGTTTATTTTCCATTGCAAAAGCCCACTTCAAAGAAAACAAACCGAAAGAATATATTACATATGTTTAAGTAGCAAATATTGTTCTTTAAAATTATTACACACTTTACATAAGCACACTTTACTTTCAACATACTATAAATCTCCGCTGGGCTTTTCGAAAGCTTCAGTTATGATAATAAAATAACCAAAACTTGAACGAATTGAATCTCGGGAAGTGTCACTCCGAACTCGAATTTCCGCCCATCCTAAATTCCCCATAAAATGAAAATATTCTTGGCACAGACCGTTTTGGTTAATGGCCCCCAGTCATGTCCTAATTACAAGAAAAAGGCGGAAATATTTTCATTATTTTTTATGGGTCAGCTAAAAATGGCAGCGTTATCTTGAAATTATGTTAATGTCATTTCGAGCGCCTCCGACATTTTTAGGAATTTGTCCAGAAAAACCTGAAACTGAACCGTTTCTAATTGGATTCGATGATGTTTATCTAAATTTAAAATAGACATGGTTTCAGTCATTTATGGAATTAAAAACGATAAAAGATGCAAATGTAAATTCCTTGTCGGCCAATTCCTTATTAGTCAATTTTGGATAACTCGTTTGTATAATTTTTTAAAACATTCTTCTTGTATTAGAACCTGGCGCCAAACTTTTTCACGACGACTGTCACAGTGTCACACCCTACGTGGGCACCTGTTTTCGACGATCAATAATTAATTTCATTAAAAAAATAGATAAAACCACAATGTAGAGTAGATTTATTTTATTTATTTGTTTCACCTGATTTATTTGTTTGGTATTTTGATAATGTTTCTTGTCACACTCGCACTTGTTTGATCTTATTTTAGAAACCCATTTATTTACCAACAATTTGGAAAAAAATTCGCATAATATACACATTGAATCAGAATTAGACATTTCATTCATAAAACAGCTTGGTCCTCTTCCAACATCATGATTTATCAGATTTTTACAAAACATTCAATTAAAAAAACCCGACAGCTCAAACCGAAATTATAAATTATAGGTAACTCTATTACAAACGCATTTCAAAGTGTATTAGCCAATCCAACCACAATGTTAATAAACTCCACAAATTCTTCTCTAAATGATTTATCTATCAAAAATTTTATTTGTTTGAAACACTTGCGTGGGCTTGCTACGTTTCGAAAATAAATAACACGTAGTTTGGGAACAAGTAAGAACACTTTATCACGTCTCAAAAATTCGCAATTAGTAGACAGAAGACCACATTTAAAACAATTAAAGTTTCGCGAAATATCTTGGGACCTCTCCAACACACGTTGATTTTCGTTTGCCAACTAGTACATCTAAGTAATGGTGCTTAAAAATGAGTGAAATCAGGATTAGATTGTTGACACAAAAATGTCCTAAATGTTTGAAGAGTGTCATAAAACTTTTTCACGAAGTTTTCGGGGTGAGAATCAATTTTAATAAAATTCCCCAATTTTTCGATGTGTTGACTACAGACAAATACTACTTTGTAAATATTTTACTATTCAAATTTCACACGTGTCGATCTAATCAGTTTAGCCACCGTTTGGCCAACTCGTAGATTGTACATTTTTTTAATATCTATTTTAAATCAAACCCATTGAAAGACAAGGACATGTTTCCAACAGTTTCAACATTGAAATATTAACTCAAAATTATTTGTTTTTGTGAGAACCAAAACAAACTTTAGCCGCAGCTATTAAATTAAAATTTTTTCTCTAAAAATATAAAGTTATTGTAATTTAACAATTTTGAAATAAATGACTGATAGTTGAGCCTTTGAATCAATTTCGTGTGTCTTTCCCGACACTCAAACTAATAAACTTTGGACTCTGTGATTGAAATAATTCCGCCGAAAATAAGTTATTTTAATTTTAGAGTTCTTAATTAAGGTGTTTTCCTCCTTGAAATTTGCAAAGTCGTAAAGGTTGTTAGGTATCTTGATTTCGAGACATTCAAATAAGAAAATAAGCCAGGCTTAGTAATCGGATACATTAGTTTGGGATGGATTTGGTAAAAAGAAAACAAATCTAAAATAATTTCTTTTTTTATCATGACCCAAAAACTTCTTTTCGTGTAACATAAAATATTCCGTGGCCCATATAAATAACAATATTATTATTGCGATAAGATAAATTGTAACGGGCCCATTCATAAAATACAGTAACACATTATACCGTGCATATTTTCGCTTCTTTCACACTTTAGGGTGACTGTCGCCAACCATAATAATAGACATTTCAGTCACTTCCGAGTTACAAATTTATCGACTATCGTGTTTGTTTATTTGCACACTAAAGAACAGATGTATCAAATTTTCGGCCTATTTTTAAGACAATTGGGTGGTCTCTGATGCCGACACACATTTATTAATTATTTCAGCATTTTCGTACTGTCTTAGATTAATCGAGAACCACATCTCGGGAACCAATTTGGTCTTGAATCTCGTGGGCAACAAGATGATTTACGAGAAATCTATCGCTTATGGCAATTTTATTTCTCTATCGAAATCACACAGAATTCTTAGCTTCACTATCATAATGTAAAGCGGCCATTGCACACCTATTATGTAGAAACGCCCACGGATATCGCCTACTTCAAGACCATTACCTTTATTTTATATAAGCAGATTTTTTATTAGATGCAGTCAAGGGTATTGTCTTATATGGTCTAACTCCATTGGGATGTCCGCTGGAGACAGCGGTCTAAAACGACGCCAACATCAAAGACGTTTACAGAAAAACACCTTTTACCTCACATGACATGTAAAACTTCAACTCACTTTTATTATTCAAAATTTTCTTATTGCCAAACATGAAAGATTTGCAAACTTTTAACGTGTTTCTGTTTTTAATAATTGTGTTCTCTTTGGTGCTTCTTACCTACCTACTATTTGTTCGGTACAATGTGAGTCTTTTTTTATAATTTGTCACAACTTTACATATCCAGTTATCCCTTTGAATAATTTTTCAAAATTAGGCTTAACTTAACAAAATAGTTAATCTTTTTTATAAATAAATCATACTTTCTTTCTCTTCAGTTAGCTTCGAAATGGTTCTCGTAATCATACTGAAAAAAGGGTACTTTTTGGGATCATGGGTCTTGGTGTTTTAATCAGTTCAGTGCGAGGCAAGAGAGGTTCACGGTTTGTGCACCCCTCGAATGAACCTGTTCTGTGGGATATAAAAAGTCCATGGACATAAGATCAGCAGGTAAATGGGAAGGACGTTAACCGGTGACAGCTGTCGTAAGGAAGGCCAGTGAGATCTAAGGCACGCGATACCGCAAAAAGAAACTTTGACTACTGACTGCCTCCTACATGTCTTTTCTTCTGGTTTTATAGCTTTCACATTTTTGAATAATTCGTTATCGTTTTCTAATTTTAGACAAGAAATGCATGGTGTTTATTTATTGATAGAGAATTTTCTACGATCTAAACATCAAAGGTCAAGCTTATTGGACTGCACGCTGTTTGTCAGAGCATCGTTAACATTACAAGAACTGAATTCCTATCAGAAACAAAAAGAATATGTTGAACCAATTAGTGTCCCTTGAAGAAAGTTTGAGAACGGTCTGCACTTATCTTCGGATGTCAAAAGTTGGTTTTGATAAATTATAAAAGATTGATGAGGGTCCGATTTTCATTAGTAAATAATAGCTTCAGTATTTCTTTTAGTTGTAGAAGATTGAAACACAGTTCTTCAACACTTGTAATATTTAGAAATGTGTTATAAATAAAACAGGTGTAGTTAATTCTCACTGTATGGTTATTTTGTCTAGTGTACCAACAAAAGGTACCATAAAGAACACCTGGCGCATTGAAAAAGGAACAATCATTTACGATTTTATGAAACAAATCACGAAACCCGGTGTGCAATTAGTTTAAAGACTGTTCAACAACATTTCATTGTTGAACTCTTGAAGAATTCTTCCAGGAAAATGATTCTTGCACCTAATTACTTAACAAAATAATCACCGACTGGAAAATGTTGGTTGGAATCTTAATCTTTCTTTCAAAACATTTGGGTCGGGGGTTTTGTTATGGCTGTTGTGAGTTATTAAACCGTGAGTATTTTAAGCTGATTTAACCATACAAGAAGGATTTCATAGTTTCGGTTTCGTTTGTAATGGTTGACAAATTGTGGGAACTTGTTCAGGCTCGTTACTGGAGGAAATCGATTTTTTGGTCACTTTAAACTAGAACTGCTTATGTAACAGCTATCTATTTGTTCATACAATTAAGATCATCTCCTGTGAGAAATACAAATATTGACAACGCTCAGGAATATAATTTCAAAATGCTATCTAAACTATAACTAAATACACACTAACACGCCGTATGTACGCCCCAGGAATTTATATTGTTAATTAATTAATTTATATTTATAACAAATAACGGATACGTCATAGAAAATGTCAATAGCCATATTAGGTGAGGAATTGTTGTTGCCTGCTCAAGCAAACGAAAGTCTTTACTTCTATTTGGGTTAAACATGGGCGGTGCAATTTTAATAGGTACTCGACAATAACGTAATTAACTCGTAATTAACTTTACTCGATTATTTCAACGACCATATGCTACAACCCAAAAAGATTTTTTTTTACTGTTATCACGAATTGCATCACATGATTAGGTAGAAATTGCATATAATTTAAACCACCTACAGAAATAACCGTCACCTTGATGTTGGCGTCAACTACTAACAACCTGTTAGCAACTTTTACCACCTTTTTTGGCCAAAACCTACAAGGAAAAATTATAGGATTGTGTGTAAAACGTCACGGTTCATTCGCGGCGCCAAATACAGACATAAAAAATTACATCAACAAAGTTTAAGTACTTGTGCAACGCGAAAAATTGACCTTAGTCGTGAAATTTATAATTAATTAATTTGGGGTTAATAAATCTAAAATCGTGTGATTTGATTGGCTTGGAAAAAACGTTGCTTAGCAACCGTGATAATTGAATTATTTCAAATTGAATTAAATTAAAACTTATTGCTTGTGGCCCTTCTGGGGTTTACCCCCCACCTGTGTGACCCTTTGAGAGCAATTTGTGAGCGCGACTGCACCCCTCAAAGTTTTAATAATCTTGGTTCCGGTTCAAATTCCTGCTACCAACAACCTCACTCTTACTAAATAATAAAATAGTACAGGTACATAAACTTGTTCTTACGTGATGAACTTCCACCTAATATTTGTTTTCTAATTATATCTCAAATAGTCATCGAAAAGTTTTCAAGCCAGTGGAATGCGGTACACAATCAAAAACAAAACAAAAACATTGAGTTAACCTTACCTTTGAAGCTGAAATGCGGTGGTACTTCGAGGAAATGGGGAGTTTTGAGTCTTTTTTTCACCAAATATACACTCTACATTATTTTTGGGTACACTTTTATGTTATTAAAAGTTTGCTGTTGATTAATTGACTTCTGTACACCAGTTTACGGCGAGCGCGCAAGTTTGTGAAGCGTCCGAAACAAACGCAACTTATGTTTTGTGTTGATTCCGGTCGACGAAGACGAGACACGAGACCAGTTTCTTTGGTCCATCCCAGGAGATGGCAGGTGGAATGGGTTAGACAGGGATGGGCCATATGGGACGTACCATCGCAAGAAAGAGACGGGACAAGAGTAACCTTAGTTGCATAACCCGCAGGCGCATGAAAGAATTCTATTCATTTCGCACTGAATCCAAGAAAACCACCTTTCGTTTATCTGTGGAGAAATCCTGCAAAACACTTTTTGCACTTATCCTACAAGCGATTATAGTTGTTTACGTATTTATCAGGACTGTTAAGAAGGCCATAACGACCGAGGAAGTTTTTGATGCTCCTTTATTTTAGCTTATCAGTTCAAAAATGAAGAGAAACTGATAAACGATTGAACAAACCACGGATGTTATGAATTATAGCAAACTTAGATCTTAAAATCTACGAGCACTCGTTGTGTTAACAGCTATAACAACCCTGTGTGTAGTTAACAGCTTAACGATTGTAAGTTGTTGAATGTTATTTATAACATAACATGGAACAATGGAAAAGACATTTATTCACTAGAATTTGATACACGACGTGACAGTCTCAGTAAACTAAATGTGTCACTTTTAAAAATACTTACTTTCAAAAAAGACTTGTTTTAGTCTTGTAATCATATTTTGATAAAAACACCATTTATAAAAAGATAAACTAAGTTTATTAAGTAGTATTTGTAGACTTGCACTACACACTCATAAATTAAACAAATACCTAATGACGACTATTACAGTATTTAACTATTTACATCACAAAAACCAATAAATTCCATAAATAAATAAAAAAGGAAATCTTACAACCAATGATGTGACAAAGTTTTCATGAGTTTTCTTCAAAATTAAAAAAAATACATTCACTAGTTCATGATAAATTTAACTAAAACCTATTTACATATCTGCTGACGTTATTGTAGGATCTGCGCTTTTGTCAGCTGTGCTTGTCGTGGCTTTAACCACAGTTGGACTCATGACACGTGCGAAAACTTGACGCCCCTGAACACCTAGAAAGCAAATTTTTGGCATCTTTTCACTTTTTTGCGACAATGACTCACCTCGGCCTTGTCCATGTGCCTGAGCTAAGGGTATAACTTTTACCCCTTGTAACGCTTTGATATTGATAGCAGTCCCTTGAAACCCCGCCGGTAACAAAATCTGCTGTGCCACAATCTGCCCACCTTGCCCTTGACTCGCCAGTACTACCCTTTGAGTGTTGGTCGCCGTACTCGTCTGTAACCGCACTGGGTGTCCCTCCAACACGATATGTCCTTGAGTGGTGACACTTTTCACCCCTGAACTGAAAACCACCTGTTGTGGCGTCTGCATCTTCAGCTGAGGCCCCAGAACTACATTCTGTTGATTGATTATGTTTATATTTGGATTATTCTGCGTCGTCGGTATAGCTTTTACAGCGTTCTGTAATACCAACGAGCCTCCACTGGTGTTCGGTTGTGTCTGAAGTATTACATTTTGCCCTTGTATGTTTTGTATCGTCGTGCCTTTACTCGCCAACAGTACAGGCTTGCCACCTATATGCGTTAAATTTAAGTTGGCAGCATTTACCATCCGAATCGTGTTTGCATTTGCGGCTAACGTCATAGGTTTTGACGTTAAAGAAATGTTTTTGGCCGAAGCCAACTTGACTTGGTTCTGTTGACTCATAAATATTTTCGGTTGGACGACTTTTTGACCGTCTGTCGTTATCAATTTAGCGTTGATTAATTGTTGGGCAATTTTCGGCGGAAATTTAGTAGCACTGATAGCTTGTTGTTGGGTTTTGTTGGTGGTAACGCGCGCCACTGGTTTTGTTGTTGTAGTTGTGATAGTCGTAGTGAGGGTTGAAGGACATGTTGTTGTTGTCGTTGTGGTGGTTGTGGACGAACTAGCCATTACGAGTTTAGGTTGACTCGTTAATATTATGTTGTTTTGTGATCCTACAGCGAATTGAGCGATCGGATTTTGTTTTGACGTACCGGTCAGTTGAATTATGTTCGTAGGGCCGCCTTTGGTACCAGAAACGCGCAATGTAGTACCTGGAACAAAACCTATATTGCAAAACCAACAACTCAAATTGACAAATATATTTCAATTACCTTGTGGTAACGACCCATGTTGTTTCTGATGCGCCAACAAACTCTCCACCGAAATCACTTGTCCCGCAGCATTCGTCAGAACCTTAGCCACGACTGGACTCTGTGTCGACCCCAAACTCTTCGTTCCTTCTACCGAAAACAACCACATAAAATCACTCTTATTCAATTGCTCATAACTTACCAATCCCGACTTTAACCTGCTGTTGCGTTTGTTTCTGCAACCCTTTCTGTTTCAAAACGATCTGCTGTTGCTGCTGCTGTTGCGAATTTAAAACTGTAGCTTGTGGCAAAATCTTCTGCTTGATGGTTTGCAAAATCTGCTGTTGTTGAGCTGGCGTTAGCGTCGCCTGCGTTTTGATGTGTATCTGTTCGGGCAGAGCTCCTCCCAACTTCGGCTCCCTCACCAGCGTGACATTCTTGATAGCTTGTAGTTGCTGAGGAGTAATGCTTTGAATAAATTGTTGAGGTTGTGTAGTTTTTAGCTCGATTTTTTCAGCGTCACTTTGTTGTTTTTGTTTCGCTTGGATGGTTTGAATTAGTTGTTGGGCGACGATTTGTTTAGGAGGCGTGGCACGTTCTTGTTTACTCGACGGAATTATCAGCGACTTACCCTGAGTTGGAGAGATAATTTTGACTAATCCTTTAGGTTTCGGGGGTGTTTGTTTGATGATAGGACTGGACGAAGAAACGCGATTTTGGACGATAGCTTGCAACGCTTCGTTTATTTCTTTCTCGTCTGAAGTGGGCATTTTTTCCTGATTTGAAATAAGGAGGGAATTGGCTTTGGACGTACCACTATCCCCACTCTTTACTTTAGTCACACCTTTAGGTTTGTCGTCGCTCTTGGTAACCTTATTTGCGACTTTATCACTTTTGGGTTTAGGTTTAGGTTTTTTACTTGTCGCTTTTTTCGATTTATTCACTCCTTGATATTGTTGATGTATCCGTTCGAAATCTTCTTCGGTCCGGTTTCTGTGTAAATAAATCCAAATTTTTCTTTTAGGATCGTATTTAACGCAAGGGTCAAATTGTGTATGCATTCTATCCAAAGCCCCACTTACAACTGATTGTAAGACATTATCAGGGGCAGTACTTGAAATATATTGCGAACTTTTCAACAATTCGCATATATCACCTCTGGTACCTTCCCCATTGGGTAATCTAGCTGTCGCATCTCTCACTAGTGATAAAATAGTAACAAAATTTGGCCGATCTGCATTCAACATCGTGTGACCTCTAGCTTTAGTATTACCAACTGAAGCGTTATAAATGCCTTTTAAAGGCCCCACTACACTTTCGTAACCATTACAACGATAAGTGAACGCTTTATGTGGATTATCATATCGTTTGCGTTCTTGTTCCCGAAACTCCTTGATTTCCTCAGATGTCGCCTTCCTTACCGTCCAATTGGTGGGACACCGAGGAGGAGGCGGAGTCTGCGACCTATCAGAAACTTCCACGTCGATTTCTTCCTTATCTTTCTCCTTATTGCTCTTGGCCTCGCTTCTGTGCTCCAACCAGTAAGTACACAAAGGTGCTAACAGTGCGTCCGAATCACGACCCGCCCCTATCCACTGGTACATATCTAGAGGAATTTTATACTCCATGTATGGTACAAAATCATCAGGTTGTTCAAGGGAATTCCCACATAAAAAATTCACAGCACTTTTGAGCAAATTCACCCAATTGTCCACCAAACTGTACCAATCGTTCAATGGACTTATTGGGTTCTCCTGCCAGGATTTCAGCCGTTCTTCCAGTGTCGACAGATTCATTCTATGCTCGTTAGTCGAACAGATGATATCGCGAATGAGGGACAGGAAATTTGAGTGAGTTTCTTGCATCAATTCCGGTTTGTTGTTCAATTCCAAAATATCGATGTTGGAATTGTCCAAATCGATGGGAATTTCCATCATATCGATACCTTCCAGATCGGAAATGGTGACGGGAGTGATCTTACCATACTGGGAGAAGGGGATGGGTTTGTTGGTAGTCGTAGTAGGCGTGTCGGGTTTAGGGGGCGTGAACAGTTCCGTCTTAACCTCATTTTTAATATTTTTACTTGCACTTTTTAGATTTCGGTTCGTTTTAACCTTTTTTGCATGATTAACAGTCACCGCGTCCACGTAAGAATCCGAATCTGACTCGTTGTCGGAATTTGAGCTGTGTGATTGTGTACTTAATCTAACTTCCTTCCTTTTCTTTTTCACTAATTTATTGTCAGTGTGATGTTTTGGAGTCAAAGTTAGATTTTTAATATAAGGCAACTGGGTCCTATTTACAATGTCTGATAATGTTATACCTTTAGTGTTATATTCGGGATCGTCGATTCGTTCTAATTTCCGTCGTTTGTGTTGCGAAATGAGTGTCTTGTAAGTCTCATCGGTGATGTAGAAGGGATTACGTAATGGAGTTATGAATTTTTCTAAATCTAAACCGTTGGCTTTTGTTGACATAGTTGACATGAAAATATCTGAAGTTGATGCGTAGTTATTTCGGATACTGTTGAGATGACGGCGTTGTTTTCGAGAGAGAGGGACAGGGGGCCCTTCTGGGTAATTCTCGTCAGGTGAACAGTAATTATCTTGCGTTTTAGCTTGAATTGAAGCTAAAATCTGATAATATCGTCGTTTTGTTCGATGAACGATATAATTTAAATTAGGATCTTGGATTTTCTCAATTTTGGGTTCTACACCAGGTGGGAGATTATTGATTTGATTGAGTAACTTTTGTTGAGATTCTATCACATCCTGCTTTAATTTCTCTCGGAATTTTTTATACCTATACATCGCTTCTTTCTTTTGTGCTTTCTTTATAATTCGCCGCATATTTGCAATGTCTGGACGAAAATACCCATCTTTGAGATCTTCATGGAACTTCTCTAATGGATTATTGAAACGGAAAGTGTCACAACTAAACAGTTTTTCCAGCGTTTTATTCTTTTCTTCTTCATCGTTTTCCGGAAAATTTGGCAGAAAAGTTTGCAAATGTTCTTTGTTATCATCCGACAATGAATTCCAAGTTTCACTGGACAGAACTGATAGAAAAATGTCTTTTCGTTCGCAAAGACCTTGAGGTAATTGTAATTTAGTACCATATATTTCAGCTGTTTCCATTCCATCATCATCTGAGGACTCAGTTGAATAATCAGAAGTGTCATCTGAAGTATCGCTGTCCATCGCTGTAGTGTCCTAAAACCCGAAAAGATCCTTTCAGCATTGATAATATTGACGGGAATTGAGGTGTTTGACCTCTGGATTTTTTGCCACAATTTTGTGGTTATTTTTGGTTAGGAACAGCGGGACATGTTTCAATTTCGCGATTATTGAAGGTGACCCTTTTAAATTTCTCTGATTTTTGAAAAAAATCGGAGAAAACTGCGAGAAACCTAAAAGTGTGACAATCAAGCAGCCGCTTGTCAATAATAATAAACAATCGAATTTGAATTGGCTAAAAGGCGGGGAGGGGTGCACTCGAATTTTTGTGAAAAATTTGCACCCACCTTCTAAGTTTTATCCAGATTAATCCAACAGGCACACGCTACGAAATGGTATAAATCCGGCACGCCTGCATTGCGGATATACCAAAACAACGCATATACACAGCCAGTGGTGGGCCGCGAAACCATTTTGATACGAGCCATCAATACTAAAAGTCAAACTTGGACGTGCCGATTTCGACACTATTGCACTTTCCAAGTACAAAAACACCGTACCATTCGAAACGACGAACAATTTTTAGAGAAACGTGCGAAAACCCGATCAATTTCGACGGAATTTTGAGGATTTATCGATGAAACAAAACACGAATTTTCGCAGATTTGAATGCAAACTAGACACTTTTCGTGGTGTTGGGTTGGCACACATGTAAATTTAGGGAATTGCGCATGACTTTTAGTGACTTTTGTGGGCAAAATGGCGCTCAACTTACAAGTTAAAATCCATCCGGTGGTTCTTTTCCAAATTGTAGACGCCTACGAAAGGAGAAATGCAGATTCGCATCGAGTCATTGGGACACTCTTGGGTATGTGATAGAATTTTTCGTTACTTGTGAAGTTTCAAATGTATTGTGACATGTGACAGCTGCCTAACCTACAAATGTCAAATCTTTGTATTTAAACTTGTGAAAGTTTCAAACTACTCTGCTTATCGTATTAACAATTTATAGGGAATGTCGATAAAGGCATCGTGGAGGTAATAAACTGCTTTTGCGTCCCTCACAAGGAGACCGTTGACCAAGTCGAAGCCGAGTTGAATTACGCCATGGATGTCCACGACTTAAACCGTCGCGTAAATTCCAACGAAAGCATTGTCGGTTGGTGGGCCACAGGTCACGAAGTCACCAATCACAGTTCCGTCATTCATGAATACTATGCTCGCGAATGCAACAACCCAGTACACGTGACCCTCGATTCAAGTCTTCAAGGGGGTCGCATGGGTCTGAAAGCGTACGTGTGCGTATCTCTGGGCGTTCCCAATGGAAAACAAGGCTGTATGTTTACATCAATCCCCATTGATGTTACTTGTTACGATCCTGAGGTCTTTGGGTTGCAACTGTGTCAAAAAACATTGGGGGCGGGAGGAGGCAGATCTCGGAACGTCCATCCATTGATGGATTTGGCCCAGGTTTGTTTTTATTTACTTTAAAGAAAATACATTCATCTGTGATTGTTAGGTGTCTGAAGCTGGATCAAAAATGGGAGTACTTTTGGAGCAAGTTCTACAATATGTAGAAGATGTTTTGGCTGGAAAGGTTCAACCGAATAATGCAGTAGGAAGGTCACTGCTTGATTTGATCAATTCCGTGCCGCATATGAATAACGAACAGTTTTCAGAAATGTTTAACAGTAACGTTAAAGACTTGCTAATGGTGATTACGTTGTCTCAGCTTATTAAAACACAACTGCAACTTAATGAGAAGCTCACGCTACTCACGTCGGTTTAATTTGGATTAATAGTTTTGTATGACAAAAAAAATAAAAGAGAATTTTTAAACTACTGTTTCCATGGTCAACATTTTTGGTGGCTAAAAATAATATATTCATTCAGATTAGGTACTAATATATACATCATTTTACAGATTGTGTAAACAATGCCCACACTAGTCTTAAAATATATAAAATGGTCAAGTACATATCACAGCAATGTTAAATATTTACAAGTATTGCTTAATAATTTCCAATTTTATGACTGGCTATTAAGAAGAAAGCAGAGTATTAATATTCTTCATTATTCAACAGTGTTTCCTCTTGTCTACCTTTCCTATAGTTATTCCACGTAATAAAACCAAAAATGATGAAAAGAAGACATCCCAATCCAATAATCCCAAATCCTGTATACTGGCCAATAGAAGGAAGAATAAGAAGCATCTTGGCTTGATTTGCCAAATCTTCGCTCAAAACGGCATACTGTTTGAACCACAAAGCTGGAATCAAATATTCTTTCCTAACCTGTTCCAATAATCTGTAAAACACTGTTACTGAAAATTCAATTCAATTTACAAATAAATTACGTTATTCTGTCGATTTTTTCAAGATGAAGATTAATCTGCGCTGCTACTCTAGCATGTAATGGAATTCCGGTTTCAGGTTCAATCGAAATGAATAATTCGTGCTCGGTTTTGTTGGGAGTCATTCCCGTGATAGCTTCTCTATAGTACGGATCAGCTAAGTAAAAATGTGGATAGGAAATAAAAGCAGGAGCTCCAAACCTAAAACGTAACAGGAGTTATCTAAATTTGAGAAAAGTTAAGAAAATTACTTGCAGTGCGACACGTTTCTAACACCGCTTGGTAAAACATCCCCAGGACTGAAACATTTCATGTCCGGGTAACGTGTTCCGTTATCAAATAATTTTTCATCGCCAACGAATTTGTGGCCTACGACGCCGTGCAATTCCTCTGTTCCTTGCCTGACTAACGTTAAAGTACTGAAAAAAAATTCCAAGTCGATTATTTAAAAGATTGTTATTGCAGCCTCATTCCAATTGTAAATATTATTATACAAGCTGATTCACGAGGAATAATGAGCCTGACCAAATTCTCGATGCAACCACCATTACTCTTCGCAAGTTATTTTGCGATAACTGTAATGTTGGTTGCATCGAAAATTTGGTCAGGCTCATTATTCCTCGTGAATCACCCTTTAGTGACAAATCTTTGGGAAATTTGGTGTAAATTTTATTACAATGTATACCTATATTACCGTAAAAACCCGATTTCAGTTAAAACCCGTTCTTCCTAGAAAAAACTAGTTTTAACTGTGCTGTTTAGGCAATACGAGTTTTACCTAGTGAAAACTAGAACTATCTGATAAACTAGAAATCCCGAACCAATTTCACAGAAAACTAGTTCAAAGCAGTTTTAACTGGAGTACATTAGTTAAAACCGTTTTGTGCTCAAGTAAACGTCGCATTACTTATATCGAGAGATCAAGATAATTTGTAATCGAGTCATCTTTCGAACCGAAAACGTATGTCTGTTTTTAAACTAACTGCACGTGAAACTTTAAATAAAATAACAAGTCGTAAAACGGCAAAATGGGTTGAAATTAGTCGCCGACGTATGTACAATAGTAGCGTTTTTTTAAAGGAATATCATAAATTTAGTTATTAAAAGCATCATCTTTTTGTTTATGCCATTTTACCTTTCGACTTGTCATTTTATTTGACTTTGACATTTCACAGACACACGTTTTTAGATCCAAAGATGACTCGATTACAAATTACCTTGATCTCTCGGTACTATAGTTGTTTCACCGTGTCCCGTGTTTTGTGTTTGAAATAAATTATTCACGAACGTACAATTTACTGTAAAGTTAAGTAAAAAGTAGTTTTACGTGAATTATGTTTAGTCAAAACTAGAATAAAAATTTTTTTTTGCTAATTTTAGTTTTCACTAAATTTATCAGATAGTTCTAGTTTTCACTAGGTAAAAACTAGAGTTGTCTAAGGAGCACAGTTAAAACTAGGAAATCGGGTTTTATACAAATGACTATACCTGCACGTATCTGGTGAAAAAATTTGGGCGTATTGGTCGTTTTGGATTGGATACCATAATTCCCCGCTTGTTCCATTGACTTCTCCGCAATAATTTGGAAAATACTCAGTTTCATGGTTATAATTCCACCAAGCGAACTTTCCGAGCTTTTGGATGTCATCAGTGCCGTCATACATGTTGTAAATGCCATCGTAATCGACAGAATTATTCCTCTGTTAAACAAAAAATAATATATTGACCATTCGTACAAAGAAGAAAAAGAACACTTTATTATACAGAGTAATTTAAATCAATTAAAAAAATCAATGGGAAAAATTTCCTTACCGAATAAAACCATCCAAATCTGTCAAAGGGTACATTTATATGCCTTAAATGCAATTTTTTTAACAAATCCAACAAGGGATCGTCGTATCCGTCAAAAATAAATTCCCTCGCTGTTTTAGTCACAGTGATATTAACGCCTTTTTCTTTGATAAAAAAATTTACACCCATTCTTACTATAGGATGTTTATACTTGACTAAAGACCCGACCGTCTGTAAGAAAAACTATCCTAACCAAAGTTTCCGTTGTTACAAAAACTTACAACTAAAATCGGATTCAGTGTCGTAATTACGTCATCTAAAGACCCTTTAGATTTCTCTGGAACATAATGCCAACTTCTCTGAGTCATGTAAGTCACCGTGTGATTGTTATTAAATATCACATTTTTACGAATATGTTTTTCGCTGTAAGTGTAAGGACCGTGTTCTTCAAACGACGGTTTCACCAACCATTTAGCATCGATAACTTGTTTCGAATTAGTCCAATTGTACAAATAAAACTCAATGTACATCGGAATCGGTGTTTCTTTCCACATTTTGTATTCCGTTGTATCATCGCTACCGAGATTTAGTTCCTGAAAGCCAAAAACTTTGTAAAATTGTGTTTTTTTCACTTTCATAACATAACACAAAGCATTATTAACAGTAAAAAATGTATCAACAAGTAGTTGTTGTTTTTTTACTATAAAACTCTTGACATTTGAAAAATGTAAAAGAGAAACTTTAGCGAATTTCTATAAATATGTATGTCCAAGAAAGCTAATTTCGTATTTAATTAACAATCTCTCAAGCCAATTAAAAATTTCAAAATTTTCATATCTCTAAATTTTTAAACACGAATCTTAGAAAACATTGTGATTGTGAAGAATAAATCTATTTTCGGTAACCATCTAGACATTCAAAAGGATGAAGTTCAGGACTCGAGTAAAAGGAGGAAATAAATTATCTTCACCTGATCTTTAATTGACTGGACTAAACCGTTCCAAGAAACGATAATCACAACGCCGAGGACTAGGAAGAACGTAGCGAATCCAAATACGCTCCATTTTCGGCAAGTGGGTGTACAGTAAGGCATTCTTTTCTGCAAAATGATACAATACATGATAAAACACTTATCGATTGAATTCTATTGTTTTATGTGCACCTTGTTTTGCAACAACATGAGAGCACTCGAAGAGGATTATATTAAACACAATAGAATGGAAAACACGCAACTAATGAACAGAGTTGGTTTATACTACAATTATCGCATATATTATCGCTTATTTTGTTTGAAAAACTTTGACCGCTGATAGTAAATTAGTCATCTGGTGTCCATTATAATTAGTCAATTATTTCCGTATGTGAACTTAAAGAAATAAAATGTATGAATCACACTAGTACCTATAACATTTTTGAAAAAATTAAGATTCTAAATATGTGTGTGCGTGAGGTTCATATTATTGTTTTAAATTTATTTTAGGGACTTTTTTAAACACTCAACATAGCCCTATGTTCAGTTTAAAAAACCAAAGATCTATGCATTTCTGTTATTAATAATAATCTCAGTAGTCTGTCTACGATGTAAAATTAAGTTATAGATTAAAGATATAAAAAGTATAAAACTGCTTTTATGTTGCATTTTTTAACGAATTTTTCGACGCTAAAGTGGAGGTTGCACTGTTTCCATCTCAGAAACTATAAACATTCAGATAAGACAATTTGAGTCATTTTGCCTTCTTTAGACTAGTACATACATCTTAAAATTTCTGCACAACTTTTAAAATCGCAACTAATTCTACTATACAACTATCTAAATAAAAAAAATTGACTGAATCATAAAATTAATAATTCATACAAGTTTATCTTGTATGTTAAATAACTTCCAGATTAATTTCAAAGTAAAAATAGTAATAGTAGTGGCAATCCAAAGCTATTTTAAAATTCTTGCAGCAATAACTAGTATAATACCCGCCCTTTTTGACAGAAATACAAAAAAGTCTAAATTTTTCATAAATTTTCACTGCAGTAATAGTAAATAAAGTCAATATTATTTTTCATATTTTTCGTAATCCCATTCTGTTATCTGAATTTAACAGAATTGAAATGACAGATGAAAAGTTATTTTTCACAGCGTCCGCCCGTTAAAGATTAACTTCATGATGTTGCGATTTATTTTAAATTTGAAGCTTTACTCCTCTCTGAGTCAGGAATGGGATTACGAAAAGTCTTGAACGACACACGCCATATACCAAATAATAAATTCGGTTGATTATAAACCTCGGCTTCGCCTTGGTTTACAAAAAATTCAACCTCATCTGTTATTTGATACATACTTTGAGTGAAATTCCTTCCCTCGAAAAAAACTAATTGAACAATCAATAATTATTTCTAATAAACCATCGTTTTAGCTTTTTGTACCAAGCTCTAATTCAAAATTTACTACAGTATTAACACACCTTGAAATACTTAATTTACCTACCACATTTTTGTTTACACGATTTTATATGAAAATGCGCCAAGTTTCCCTTTAATAATAAAAATGATGTAGGTAGTTTTAATATTTGGAAATAATAATTTTGATATTATTTTATCATTATCAGATAGATAACAACAAAATGATTACAAACGTTCTTCTAATGTTTGTACTGAGTGGTTATAAATGATTTTCATCTAGCCAGCTTTGGAATTTTTTTGCATGTAAGTTTATTTGTGCCGCTCTACTTTTTTGAAAGCTATAGTTCTGTCATTAGTGTCACTTATTAATTAATAATAAATTGTTGTTAATTAAACTTTTATTGTTTCAACTAACTTCCAATAATAATTGATAATAATGTATACTTTGGAAGAAAACAAGTTTATAATTGAAGTCTATTTTCGAAGTGGACGCTTAGTAAACGGCGATTTTTTAATTTTGAGTTACAACAAGTAGGTACCCCTATTTTCGTAAAGCGGCATTTTTTATTTTACATGGAAAATTCACAGCTGGCTAGATGAAAATCATTTATAACCACTCTGTATAATTACTTGAAATAAAATAAGCACACTTTACACTTTCACATTACACGGTCTGTAATTATGTATCCGAACTGTTCACTATTCCTAACAAAATTATAGGTACCAAATGATTAAAAAATGAAATAGAAATGTTAAGAAAACGTATTGCATAACTTGAAACAGCTATCCACATTTTGCAAACGTAAGATACTGTCATAAACAGTCTATGACAATATCTAGTCCTCAAGGCACCCGATTAAATTTTTATGCAATGGCAAAAAAGCACAGCACAAAGATGTAGAATTTATAGTTGTCATTTAGACACAAAAGCACTATACACAAGTGTCAGTTTTTTAGGGTTTGCGGATGAAAAAAATGTATGTTATTCGGTGTAAATGTTTAAATGAAATAAACGTTCAGCTTCGCGAAATAACGTACAGTTGGAGGCAAAATACTTTGGTCGTCACTTTTCTGACACTTTAGTGTAATTCCAGCTTTAACGTTAAAATGAATGAGAATTTCAAATTAATGACAGCTATTATATCTTTCTATAAAAAATATGTGCAACTTGTCAACTATGATTGACAGTAGCTAAAAATAAGGTTAACAGTCCTAAAGCATGCTTTACAATTTAATGTCACTCAAGTGACATTGAAGACCAAAGTATTTTGTCTCCAACTGTATCACTTTTACTTCTGTAAAATCTACTGTTACAACACTACACTACACGCTTCTCACAATTTTGTTTTTCAGTGCCTTTTCTTATCTATTTTTTTTTAAATTATATTAACAATACGAATGTTTGTTTGCCACTGATATCGAAATTTATTTATAAATTGATTATGTACAATTTTTAAATATGTTATAAGTAGGTGATTAAATACATTTAGTATGACATCAAGAACAAAATGATAATTTTTGTAACACAATAAAAGCCAAGTTATCTGCGAGAATGTATTTTGGGTTGCGTCTGAAAATCAGATGGGGTCGTTATTTTAATTAACTCACCCTGTATATTATACATCAAGGGAAAGAAATCCATAATTTCACAATTATTCGTAAGGTGCTCTTTACAGCCAGAGGGCGAACTCTAAAGCACCAAAGGAATAATAGTATTTCTTTCCACTGGTTTATATACTATTTTTTGCACGACTTGAGTTTAAAAATACAAAAAATTGGCTGTAATTTTTATTTAATAAAATTTAAAAATTACCATAAAGCTAGCATTCTTGAAATTACACCATGACAACAATAAAAATGAATATGCAATAACCTAAGTGAGGTTAGTAGCAGATAAGGCCAGTTTTACATTTTTATTTCAATCGAATGACCAAAGCATCCAAAATTCCATGTCCGAACCTGTATGAATTTATAAGGAAGGCCTCATTTAAGTGAAGTTGGTAGGGAAAAGTACTAAATTGTTTTCAAGACTTTAAAATAAGTTTCAGTTTCTGATGAAAATAAAAATGAATGAACATACTTAATAAAACCACTGTGTCAAATTTAAAACTTGCAACAGGCAATTTCTCTCAACTGAAAAAGTTATTAATAATCACTCAAAACCGTTTTGATGGTTCCTAGAGAGAATTAAAACGACACACCTCCACCCACCCTTGAATATAATTTAAAAAAATTAAAATTTAACGTCTACTTTTTGTGTGAATCAGCCTTCAAGTTAAAGATGCATTTAGACTTCCACAACCTACTTGATGTACATTAATATGAAAAAGGGTATAGGATCGTGCCATTTAAAATTTTCAACTGAAGGTGGCTGTGGCTTGAAGGGTGGGTGGAGGAGCGTCACTTACCATGCCATTTTGATTCCCCCTAAAAACTACCGAAACGGTTTTGAGTGATTCTCAATAACTTTTTTAGTTCTAGAGATATTGGCGATTGCAAGTTTTAAAATTGACACTCTGTATATTTTGTAAATGGAGGCAAGATGACCTTCAATTGTCTTTAAATGTAAATAATGTAGGCATGTAAAATGTAAATAACTGCGTATTAAGTGGTAATATTAAAAACAAGTAAGTAAAACGTTAAAAGGGGTATGAACTGAGTCAAAAATACTAAAAGTGTGTATCAACAAATACAATCAAAATAGATAAGCAAAAGCTGCGACATTGCCTTTTAGAAATTATTTGCATATGACACAATAATCACTACATAACCAATAAATCTAGAAAGTACAATTGGTAACAACTCACCTTAAAATCCTACTGAGAATGTAGGAATATCACAGATACATCGACATTAACCTTAATTCAAACATGTTTTCAGGAAACAATTTTTAAACATATCAACGCACAATACCTTAGCATCTGTGAGTAATACAATTTCAACAACAATATTTCAACCTTGAGCTATTATTATCTACAAACACTAGCTGTCATATTTTAGCAAGCTATGCAACCAACAATACCGTAACATCCAGGAGAGTTACTTCGAAAATTAATTAGGTTTCAACCAAAAATACCTTTAGCGTATGTAATTGGATATAATATTTTATTTAAATTAATTCATTAATCAATGTGAGCTGGATGTAAGTGAGTGAAGTCGTCAAAATGACAAGTACCTAATTGTCTACTGCTTCAAGGACTTTAATTTCATTTTCTGGACCAGTAGCAGCCCTCTGACGGGGTCTTTCATTGGGGGCCAATCTTGTCGTAACTTATTGGCTTCCAGTTTTCTAAATGTTTCAGAAACCGGATGGATTCGATTTGGATACCACTCCAAGTACAAAGCTGCTGCCGCAGCTGCATTTTTCTTACATTCTCCTTGGATTAAAACCATGTCCACTTTTTCGTTTGTGTAGTAATACATTGTATTAACGAAAATTGACTGTTACTTTTTAAATGTCAAAATGAAAAGATATGCAAAGTATTCTTGGATTCAATTTTATAATTTTTAAAAATGAGGCCTATGTGAATTGTATAATGGGTTGCTGCTCAAATTATTTCAGAAGTAACTCTTCTGTGACTGACCCTGTATATCATTTTGTTCGTCTCTGTGAGTCAAATCAATGCACTAAAAAAAATTCAAAAAGCCCACACACATTGAACTAAATTTTTTTTTATAATTTAAATGAATTGAAAAAAAAATTCTTTAACTTTAAAAAATCATTACTCAATAACTATTAGGCCGATTTCCTTTAAGTAAAGACCATTCTAAAGGGATGAACTTGTCCTTTAGAATGATATGCAATTTGAAATTAAATATTGGCGAACTTTTCTTCGAACAGTGTAAATCGAAGGAATCTAAGAAAAACCCTATGAGTAAAATTTTTCTTCTTCATCACCATCGTGACGCATCTTTTTACTAGTTAGGATCCAAATTTTTAAAATAATATACCGAGTATAGTTTTCAAGATTTGATTTTTTGAAGTTAAAGTTTCCTATTTAGGCATTGCGCCATATAGGAAAAATGCAAGTTAATTTTACTTAAAATTGCATTTTATAAAAGTATTTGTTTTAAGACTCTTCTTTGCTTAAAAATGATCAATTGCATCTTCTTTGTTCTAATTAGAATAAACAAAAACTGTTTGTTTACTTAAAACTGCGTACCAATTATAGCAAATAATAGTATATTACATAACGATCACGGAAAGTGATGAATAACGTACAAGCTGAAAAGTTGCGCACGAGGCGTTAGCCGAGTGCAGGCAATACCGCGAGTGCGTTAGACACTTTCCTGCAAGTTTTGTACACTATTTTTCCTACGACCATAAATAATTATTTTCTTACGAACATATTTTTTTTCATAACGGTTTCATTTTTTATAATGGATACAAAAATACGTTGAATAAATAACGATTTATTTTTTATAATGGATACAAAAAAAAATACGTTAAATGAAAAAATACAAAACATTCGAGTGTGAATTGTGCGTTAGATTTCTAACACACAGTGCGAAAACAAATCGCACAGGTTTTCGACCTCGTACGATATTGCCAATTTTCGCTCATATGTAATTGTGCGTTATGATCTAGTTTCGTATATGGTCGTAGGAAAAGAGTTTTTTGTTCTAAAAATGACCACTGATCATTGAGCAAAGAGGATTTAGAAGTTTAAGGCACTAGCCTTAAATATAAGGGCAAATCTTTTTCACATCAAATCACTTTTCATTCAAATTCCGACTTGTTCACTTTGTTCAAGCTTTCTGAACTTTTTTTATTGAAAATGTTCTCAGCAAAAAAGGATATAAAAGACCTATTTAAGACGGTTTTTGGAAAGACTATCAAATGCATCTTTAAAATCAAAATAGGGATTGATGACTGAAATTTTGAATTTTAAGAGAGGCCTGATCACTGTAGCTTTGAAACAATAATTATTTTTGTACCTAAAATACAGTTTTTGCAGACGAAACATTCCTGTTATCGAACGAGGCGAAGCCGAGTCTGGAATAGTAGATGAGTTCACAAAAACGTTTTAGGTACATGTTTACAAACACATTTTTTGTTAAAACTCCCAAAACACGAATTCACACCTTTTATCAATTAAAAAAAATTGACAATAAGGCGTGGCTTACATTGACATTTTTACATTTTTTGAACTGATATAAATTTGATGTACAAAACTTCGTGTCCGCCATTTTAAACGACGCTTGTCTTGAGATTTCAAAGGTTTAAAACATTTTTTTTATTTCGGTGTCTCAATGAGCATTTTGTGCAATCATTACAATTTAAAAAGCGCTCAATAGAAAAAATAGTACAAAAAACGCGTGTTAACAAAAACTCGTGATACTCGTGCATTTGTAACACTCGCCACTGCGTGGCTCGTATCACAACGAGTGTTTGTAACACTTGTTTTTTAATATACTTTTTTTCATAACTATTTCTCTGTGGTAGAGTATTGCTTGATATAGAAAATTTTAAGTTAATGAGAACTATACAGGGTGTTTACGGTCTTAAGGGTAAAATTTAAAGGCAATGATGTGCATGTTAGATAAAAAG
Source organism: Tribolium madens (assembly GCF_015345945.1). Lineage (NCBI taxonomy): Eukaryota > Metazoa > Arthropoda > Insecta > Coleoptera > Tenebrionidae > Tribolium > Tribolium madens. Next base: position 4,538,021 of record NW_025400985.1, on the reverse strand, counting down.
CAATACGCTATATCAAAAAAAATTACGTTGTGTAACAGAAAATAACTCATTTTATATTATTTGTTAGGCTGCTTCGACTGCGATTGTTATTGTATATTCTGCACAAGTAAAAAGTCTCACGAGCCGAAGGCAACGGTTCCATGAGGGCGGAATATGCCATTCTAAACGCCTTCTAGACTATACTTTTTCTGTTACACTAGGTATTTCTGCTTCTTTTATTACTTATTGATTTGGTTAATTTTCAACTCCAAGACCGTATACACGCTGTATACAGGGTTATTCACGGGAGGGTTATTTCTGAATTTTTTTTTGCCGCAACCAACAATACCAATATCACTAACTGCTAAATTAAATATGTTATTTCTTTTAAATTACAAATCAAAGTAAGTTGGATAGATTTGCTAGAAATGTAAGATTGACAGATAACATATATTTAATCACAATTCAACAAATAAATTAACAAGTTAAGTTAATGTAAAAGGTGTTTGAAGTGTCTACCATCGACTTCTAAACATGCGCCTAGTCGGTTGGTAAACGATAACAAAACATGTCGCATAGTTTGAGAGATGATTTTTTTACTTTAATGTTAAAGAGACAAGACTAGTAACATCTATCGTGGATTTAGTTATAATTATTTTCAAAATTTGAAATCAACTGTTGCAATATGTATAATGGGTTGCGGCAAAAACAAATTCAGAAATGTTTGTAGGGATTTTGATTCAACATCGTGATTCAAAGCCTAATTTAGTCCCAAAAGTTGGTTTTATGTCCAATAAGTTACGCCGAGGAGGCGTCCTGACCCGATTATGACCGATTAAGTGTTTTTATCAGAAATAAATAAAAATTTAGTAATTTTTGTGGCGTAATTTGTGTTGACCTTGACCCCGGGTCATGCATGGGTCATGTTTTGACGGCAGTGCTGCCACCACTCTACAGTAAAAATAACTATGAAGTTGTCAAGTCAAGTCAGATAGTTGGTCAAGATGGCGGAAAGTGAAGCAAATTCCGGCGGTTTCCTCACAAATATTGTATTGGAAATCATCCAAAGTCCCGTGAACATTCTTCTAGTGTGTCTGATCGGAATTCTAGTGTACAAAATAGTGAAAAGCCGACAAGATGTGCCTCAAAGTCGCCAACCCGAGCCGGAGCTCCCCAAACTGAAAAAAAGAGACTTTACCGTTGAAGAACTGAAAAAATACGACGGGAATCAAGAAGACGGGCGCGTCCTTGTCGCCGTCAATGGCAATGTGTACGACGTTACAAAAGGAAAGCGATTTTACGGCCCCGGTAAGTATTTCGCAGCGGCCATCATGATGATGTCACGCTTTTGTGTCAGGGGGCCCTTATGCGGCATTTGGCGGCCGGGATGCTTCCAGAGGCCTCGCCACCTTTTCCGTCTCGGCCAAAACCGACGAGTACGACGACTTGAGCGACCTTAACACCATGGAAATGGATTCAGTTCGGGAATGGGAGGCGCAGTTCAAAGGTAAATTGCCGGTCATGGAGATAACGAATAACGCAATTCATTGCAGAGAAGTACGACCTCGTTGGGAAGTTACTTAAGCCAGGCGAACAACCCACGAATTACTCTGATGATGAAGAAGATGAGACCCCAACGGGCGCGGGCGACAAAAGCAAAGATGATTGAAATTAAGGCTGAAAGACTGCTCTTCTTGTGTAAAAAATATCTTCGTTTTATATGATCTTGTTGGCTTTTTTAACATATTTTTTAAGGATGGTTCGTGTGATGCATTTCCGGTAATTGTTACTTATGTGAGCTTCTTTTCAAATTTTTATGTAATCCTAAAGTGATAACGATTTGATTCCAGTTTGTGCATTTTCTAATTTAAGTCTCGTCATAAATTACGGTCCCCTTTTCCGCCAATAAATTCGCAATATTGTAACAACACTGCAATTGACGTATTTTATTTTATGTGTTGGGTAATTTTAAGGTTTAGCCAAAGTGCCACAATAAAGTGGGTCAAGGTTACGACATATACATTATCAATAGGACTATCCATTTTCAAATATAATTATTGATAACGTATATGTGGCACTTATTTAATTTTTAGGGGCTACAGTCTTTTAATTTACGGCACGTTTCAAATGTCATATTTTCTTAACATAAAACACCAGTACTTAGGTATCACAGGACCGTACTTTGAAACATTTGAAATGTACCTTTCTTTTTGACCAGCTACATAATAATGGTGTATGTATATAATTGTATGTATGAAGAGTTTTTTGAAGAAATTATACATGTTAACGCCTACTTTATGTAAGATTTAAAAATGAAATATCTCTTTTAATAGCAGTTTTGTTTTATTCCATTTTCGTAACTTGCAAGCTCTGCTTCATACAGAACTGTATTTATTTTATGCCTGACTATGCATCTTGTCCTGTCATCAGGTAATTTCCTAAATGCGTAAGCGACCAATTCACCAAAGAGCGACCATTCATCAGGATAATTCTGAGTTTCGCCCTTTTTTTCCATTTCTGAAACATCTAAAAAATGTGGTGATTCTGCCACTTCTGTGTTTTCACATTCTTCATCTTTTAACATCTCTTCTTCATTTTCCTGCAAGAACCCAAATCACACACAGAAACCGAAACTTAAACCCATACTTGCTTAATAATATCCGCAGTTTTATTCTTGTATCTCACCAACAACTTATTCATGAAAGAAAATTCCTTGTAACCGTACCACGTACTTTTGTGTGTTTTCCCGGCTCTCCTCATTCGAATGGCTTTGAGTCTTTCCCTCCGGTATTGAGAGTTGAGAATTTTCATCTTGCGCTCAACTTCAAGTCTGCTACAATTGAAAATAGCTGCTAGTTCGAGCCATTTGGCATGTTTCCGGGATTTGTTCTTATAGTCTTCGCAGTCAGGGTCCCAAAGGGCTGGTCGATTGCCGAATTCTTTGATAAGGTGCAGGACTTCGATACTAGACCATTCTGGAGTTTTTACCACGGGTGTAGGCTCCATGATGGGCGACACTGGGGTTTTTGATGTTGTTGGAAAGTTCGTGCTTGTTGCCAACTTTAAAGCGAACATGTAGCGCGAACATAGAAAGAATTTCTAACATGTTTGTTGGATTAGTTGTGCAGTGGTTTGCATAATTGTTTATGAACGAAATAAATGTATTTTTGTACGGTGGGTCTGTTCAGAACAATTTGATTTTAAGCACAAAATCAATAGTTTTTATTATCATTAAAATTAGCTAGAATTAAACGAACTTTTGAATTAAATGTACTTACGTGTTTCAGAAACAAAAAATAAGGTACATTCTTAGTATATTAAAACCATTAGACACAAAACGATTTTTAGGTGTAAAATTTATCGATTCTATAATAAATTATTAAAATATATTTCAAAAATTATAGTGTCAACGATGTTGACTGTTTTTAATATTTTAATTATAAAAGTTATAATATCCAATCGAAATCTTAAATATCAATATAAATTTTTAGGAATTTGGGTCTGTTTTTTAAGTTTGTACCATTTGTATATCTGTTTAGGACAATTTGATCTTGTGGTCTAAAATCAATAAATTTTAATTAGTGAAAAAAATCAAAGTTAAATAAATTCGTGATGAGCTCGGAACTTTAAGAATTTGTAAAAAAAACTGCTGGTTAAAACACAATTTATTTATTTAATTAGATGTCATTTTTAGTCTTTAATTAAAAAAAAATGTAACAGTAAGTTTAAAAATCTTTTTTTTGCAAAACTCGAAAACTAAAAGGAATTTCGAAAAATGTTATTCTTGATAAATGATTACATGGTTGTACCTACTTTACACAACACTACCTAATTATTTTTTTATGTGACTCAGTCTGTATTTAATAAATTTTTTGATCTAAAAATGTGCACCAGCAATGAAAAAACAGCGCCGCAGTTGCAGTAAATTTGTACATGATTTGCGATATCCCTCCAGAAAAGCTCCAAATGAACTTTTAGACGATTAGAACAAAAACTAAGTAGGTTGTCCAAAAGTAAAAGAACACAAGAACAGTTACCAATCCAGAAAATGAAATACGAGGAATCGAAGCAGCAGTAACAGAGAACCCTCATGTAAGTCAAACTTTTATAACCAGGTAAATTGGGATTAGCTAGTCTTAATAAGTAAATCTCCCGAATTTTGAAAGCTAATAAGTTTTATCCGAATCAAGTAACCTTAATTCAGAATCTCAAAAAAACTGATTTTCTAGAAAAAGTACAGTTTTGTGATTTTATGATGAGGCGACAAACAAAAACTAAATCTTAATTAAAGGGGGTATACAGGGGAAAAAGTCGTCTTGCACAAAAATTAAAGCTTAAGTATATTGAAACATGTTTCGGGCACTAACTGTCTCATCTTCAATGAATGAATGATTTTTATATTAATTTTAATAAATGCTTGTTTCTTAGAAGAAATATTTGTGTAACTGCTGTCGATTTTTTTATGGTGTTATGGATTAACTAACTGTTCAATCCATAATAAAAAAAAATCTGTTTTTTAGCTTTTTTCGTTGAATTAATTAAACACAACTGATAGAACACAATATTTTCATAATCTTGTTACAAAACTCATTCACCAAAAAGATCTTAAAAATATTTAATAATAAAATAATATTGATAGAACCACACTGCAATGTTGTGGGGTAAAAATAAGCTTGTTGCTTATAAAAATTTTAATGAAAAAGGTTGTTTGAACAGATAAATAGTATATTATTTTATTAGCATTAAAAGTGTCAGTTTTTTCTCAAGCAAATTTTGCATTTGCGAGGCGAGGCGTAGCCTAGCCGAGCGGATACAAAATTGCGCAAAATTATTTGAATAAAAAACTAAAATACTCATTGAATAAGAAAATTATTTAATTTTAAAGCTAGGATTAATTTTTTTTGGGCTATGATTAAAAATGAGAATTGCCATGGTAACTTTTTTTTCCTTAAAGACGTCAATTTTATCTTTCAAAAATAACATTAAAAGTGACATGTTTTCTCCAGCTGGAGAAAAAGTCATTTTGCAAAAGATGTGTGTTATAGTCTTGTGTTATAGTCTTTACATTTTCTTAGATGATTTTTTGTTGATATTTAATTTAATGACATTGTTTTCAAATTAAATCAAAAACCGAAACAGCCAACTTTCTTATTGTTAAAATTACCACGTTGAATTTGGTAGTGGTGCCAACGTTAAGACTTCTTGACATTTCCATTTAAAAAAACAGACTATACTTCACTGAATTTCGTTTCTAAGAAATATCCAAGCAAATGCTTTATTATTGCTCTATGACTATTAGATGCGCTTTCTTGTGGAAGTCAAATATCTACTTTTTTTTCAAAAATTTAGACAATTTCGACGATAAAATTTATCTCTAGGTAAATCTATGATTAAAATATGATTTTTTACAAGATTTTTAACAATGCCCTACTTCTGGGTAGACGCTCTTTGTTTGTATGTATATCGTTCTTTATTTGAATTTATGTTCTTCTGACCAATAAGTGTCAAATAGAGCCCTCCATCGTCCATTGTTGCGTCTATTGTTCCATTACCTGACGCGGCGTCGGGACGCCTCTTCATCCCTCAAAATTTCGCTCTGTTTATTTAAAATTTTTGAGGTGCATTTTGAATTGAGTCGTCGAAATCGTGCACGATTTTCAGTTGTTGGAGCGCATTGTGAGCGTCAAGGTTCTGTGTTCGGCAATATTCGGGTGACGTCACGAGCGCTGCGTCACATCGTGTTTTCCGGGAGGTTTGGACCAATGACGTTGGAGATAGGGGTCACGTGGCCAGGTTGGGCCAATAGCCGCGCGAATAGTTTGGATTAGATGGAACAATTCTGACAAGCGTAGAAAAAGTTTCATCAACAGCCGCCATTTTGCCTGTTTGAGAACGCGTTGAATTTCGTATGAATTCCGCAAATCGTCGGTTTGTATGTAAATCAAAGGGTTGTTTTTTGGTGGGTTTTCGGCGGGGACGCTGATGTAGTGGTGCGAGCGCGCCGATGTTAGTGAAAAAAGTGCGGAAAAGTGCGGAGTGATTACGGCCGAGAACATTGTGCGCCTCCGACGGAAGATGGTGAGAGGTAGAAGCAGAGTGCAGTTGAAGATGGCCGATGGTTGACTGTTGACAATGTGCCTTGAGTCAAAGGACCTGATCATGTGTTTTTCGCGCGAATAATTCACGCTTTTCGCGATGGCCGATCATCTCGTCGACGGACCGCCGAACGCCAAACGGCAGAAACTCGACCCCTTCCAGGGGCCCTCCGATTCCTCAGGTGAGCCGCCCCCGAGACACGGGCGCATGCATGACACGCCGGACACCGGCAAATAACCGCACATCTTTCTAATGTCACACACACTTTTATTAATTTTAATCGTAACTTAAAGCTTACTACGGCCCGGCCATGGGGGGTGGTGGACACGAACACGACCAGCACCATTGGAACATGAGCCACAATCAAAGTAAATACTCAAATACCTCAAAAAACCGACTAACTCTAACGAAAACAAACAAGATTTTACTCAAAATGCACTCACACTTTGTGTTTTCGTTTTGTGGCTTGTTTTGGCGCTGCTTCTCTATTAACTAACAGTGATTTGTTTTAGTGCGAGACTATTTGAAAAATTCTTTAGAAAAAACTCTTGCTTTGTTATGAAATCTACAATAATTACACAATCTGGTCATTGTTATCATAACTGAAGAAAAAAGACAGTGGAGTTGCGTCCACAAAAAGTGGATTTTTTTTGTTCAGATTGTCTAAGGGGTTCATGTGCTTGAAGATTTGTTGCATATAACACAAATTTAGGTTTATTTTGTGCTGTATCGTACTTCTTTAAACCCAAATTTAATATCTTCTTGTTTATACTTTAGAGCTTATAAAAATTCCTACCATTTGTTAAAAAAAAATCTAATACATATTTCTAAATTTCAGATTGTTTCTAAAACATGTTATCATCAGTTACTGAAATTGCCAGTTGTCTTCTAAAGTTGAAAATCACAATTTATTATTTTTTTGAGACAAAGTTGATTTGAATTTTTTTTCTATGCTCTACTATTATTAAATGTATTTTTTTTTTCTTCAACTTAAACATTTCGATTTTATTTCGCAAAAAGTGACTTTGTTATTACCAAATTCCTAAATTTTATATGAACATTAATTTAATTTTTTTTTTTTTAACTCTACATGAACTATTGTCTGAAATATAGATTTTTTTGTCAATTCTTACCAAAATATATTTTTGTACATGTTAAGCTCAGTTTTTGATTTTTAAATACATTGACTTCATTCATTTTCAACATTTTTGTAATATTTTATCTTTTATGTGATCATTTTTAAGCTAGATGAAATTGTGGTTTTAAAAATTTTCCTGTAATTTTTGTGTATAACAATTTTTTGTCAAGCTAATTTTGAAGTGTACTTTTTTGCACCACAGTATACAATTCCAAGACGTTTTTGTGTAACAACTTTTAGGAAAAACAACAATTCATAAATAAGAAGCAAAAATACAAAATCAAATTGTTATCATTTTTATATTTACAGAAAAAAAAATGCTGATCTAGTGGAGAAAGAACTCTTTTATACTTTTTTTTAATTAATTGTGGTTTGTTAAAAAAGTACACTTTCATTCACAGTTTGATATTTGTTTATAATTTTTTTAATGTCTTTTACTAGATGTTCTTTCGAACATGGACATGTTCGACCTGGAGAACGACCTTCCTGACGAGTTGATAACGCCGTGGCATGAGATGGGAAACAGCAAACCGCCGCCTCATGGTCCCGGTCCCGGAACAGGGATGCAAAACGGGATTGACAGTGGCGACAACAGCAACAATTTACGTCAACTTCAGCTCAATATGCTTCAGAGCAATAAAGGTTTAATAAGTAACGCATTGGCAATGGCTGGGGGACAATTAGGCAACAAAAGTCCCAATTTACAATCGCCGCCTAACGTTTCGGTTGCGAAAGGTAATGTCGTCGATCAAATAAATTTGGGAAGTTTGGCGTCGAGTATTTCGAATAGTGGTGGATTACAGTCAATGGCTAATAATGGAACCTCACCACAAATTATGAGTTCTATTCAAGGTACGAAAGATAGGACAGTTTTTTTTATTTATTTAGAAGATGCTTAATGTTGTTTTTATTTCAGGGATGAATAATAGTGCCGGTGGTAATATGATTATGACGAATAGTAGTATGAGTACTATGGCGGGAATGGCCGGAGGTGGATTGGTTGTTAGTAGTACTGTGAATAAACCGTTGGCGAATGCGGCGAATATGATGGCACCGGGACAGCCACACCATCCTGGGAACCATACTGTACCTCAACAGGTGCGATTAAAAATTATAAAAATTGTTTTATTTGGTTAAGAGGCAAGGGTTCAGGGTTTGAAAACCAACCAATGGTTTTTTAATTTAATCTTTACCTTGCCAGAGCAAATTGTGACGATTCTTTTTCTTGTTGTGTAAAAAATAGACGTAACAGGGTCGAATCGTTACATACAATTTTATTCTCTTTTACAATGCACAGAACAGATTAAAAAAATTATAATTTTGCTTATAGCCAATGCAAAACGGTCCGATGCTGAGCCGCGTAGCAATGCAACATTTGAACGCGCGCGCTCCTGGTCCTCACGGCGTCCATACGCTCGGTACTCGGATGCAAGCCCCGGGTATGATGCAATTGGGCGGCGCTGTTGGCCAAGGAATGCCTGGAAATACTCCATATTCATATCCCAACGCCGGACCTCAAGGTGTCGCCACACCCCAACCTCATGCTAATAAATTAGGACTTCCTCAGACGAGGTTCGGCGGACCTGGAGGTCCTGTCGGACCGGCCGGAGGCGGCGAAGGTGGGATGGCACCGACTCAACTGCCTGCACCATCACCTGCCCAACCTCAGTCCGGAGCTCCATCCGGAACACAACCAGGACCACAAACCGCCACCCAGAACCAGGGGGCGGGGCCGCCACCGTCTTCGACGGGTAAGTGTCGGTTTTATTTCGATGTGTAGTTAGTGCATGCGTTGTCTTACGTTGTCCTTCATATTACTTTATCTAGCAGACCCAGAAAAACGAAAATTGATCCAACAACAATTAGTGTTGTTACTACACGCACATAAGTGTCAAAGACGAGAGGCGCAAGCCAATGGTGAAGTGTGGCAGTGTAATTTACCCCATTGTAAAACAATGAAGAACGTTTTGAATCATATGACGACGTGTAATGCGGGAAAAAGTTGTTCCGTGGCGCATTGTAGTTCCTCGAGGCAGATTATAAGTCATTGGAAACACTGTACGAAAATGGACTGTCCGGTTTGTTTACCATTGAAACAAGCCGATAAAAATCGAAATAACAACCCTAACGGTAAGATCATAGTAACTTCATTAGAGCAAGATGTTAATTTCGGTGTTACAGCAACGACGAATCCGCCTCAGAGTACTCAGTCGATAAATCCGTCAGACATGCGTCGCGCCTACGATGCTCTCGGTATGCAGTGTCCGACGACAGGGACGGGCACCGCCCCTACGGGTCTAATTCCCAACGCTGGTCCGCAACGTCCTTGTATCCGATTACCTATCGCTGGCGGCCCGAACATGGCTGCCGGTCTGGGAGTTCGAGGGATGGCTCCTGGCGCTGCCCAACCCGCTCCTAACGTTAGTCTACCTCTCGGTAGCGATTCGGCACAAAATACCAACCAAGGAGTGAGTCAAGTCGCCGCAAATCTCCAACAGAGCGTTTCGATTTTCGGTCTGTCGAATGACGGGACTGGACAAGGACTCGTCGCACCGGGAGGGTTACAAGCCGGTCAAGTGACCGCATCACCAGTTCAAGGGACCAAAGAATGGCATCAGTCGGTCACACCCGATCTCAGAAACCACCTGGTGCATAAATTAGTACAAGCGATTTTTCCAACACCCGATCCACAAGCGATGCTCGATAAGAGAATGCATAATTTAGTAGCCTATGCGCGGAAAGTTGAAGGTGATATGTACGAAATGGCCAATTCGAGATCTGAGTACTATCATCTTCTCGCTGAAAAAATTTACAAAATACAGAAAGAGTTAGAGGAGAAGCGACAAAAAAGGAAAGAACAACAACAATTGCAACAGCAGCACATACAACCACCACAAATACGACCAAATTTGCAAGGAGCCGTTCCCGGAGTCGTGGCGAGACCACCTGGAGTTCCTGGAGGTTTACCACAAGGACAACAACCAGGATTACGTAGCGGTTCACCTGCATTAGGCAACATGGCTACTTTGAATCAAACCGGAGGTCGATTATTCCAAGTACAACAAAACCAAAATCAAAGCAATGTCGTGGGGCTTCCGGGTCCAAGCCCTACCGCTTCGAATCCTGGATTGTCACCGTTCGGCCAGCCGATGTCACAAAATAGTAACGCTTCTACATCAGCGGGTAACCAATTTGGTAGTTCAAACGGACCCGTGAGCCTTCCTCAAGCATCACCGGCGGGTTCGACTCAGAATCAATTTAACGATATGATGAAAAGTCGACTCGCACCTTCACCCTCCGCTTTTGGTCTTCAATCTCAGATTCAAAGTCAAAACCAGGTCAATAATAGTTTAAATGCAACTCGAATAACGCCGAATTCGGAAGCAGTGACGACGCCGCACAACGCGGGTCCCAAGTCAGTGAGTTCGTCGCGAGGGCCATCACCAGCGCCTGCCACCCCCGTGCAATCGTCGCCCGCCACCGCAGCCAGTCTGGGTAAAGGCATGTCTAGTGCAGAACGTGCGGCTCAGAATGCACCAAGACAGTCTTCAATGTCATCACAAATGGCGGCGATTACGGCGGCTCATGATCGAGACGAGGAATCGCCATCACCGCCTTCGAATAGTATGAAAGGGAAATTGGAACAAATAAAAGAGGAGAATTCGGTGGACGTTAAACATATAAAGCAGGAAGTTGAAGACGAGTCTGGGCATGGCGAAGGAGGGAAAAATATAAAGAATGAAATGCAGATGGATATCAAAACGGAGATTAAAACGGAGCCGATGGAAAATTGTGAGGGTAAGATCAAGGAAGAGATGCATATCAAGGAGGAAGTGACTGATGGTTCGTTGGACGTGAGACCCTCAACTTCGGACGGGGCATTAGTACCGATGGGCTGTAATGTGGATAAGAAACCGAAAAAATGCTGTAAGGAGACATAATTTAAATACATATTTTTGTTTATAACTTTATGTATTTTAGTTTTTAAATTTGACGAACTTCGCCAGAAGTTAATGCCGACTTTAGAGAAACTCTACCGACAAGATCCCGAAAGTTTGCCGTTCAGACAACCGGTAGATCCTCAAACATTGGGCATACCTGACTATTTCGACATTATTAAAAGACCGATGGACTTGTCTACAATCAAGAAGAAACTTGATATTGGTCAATATACCGATCCTTGGGAATACGTCGATGATGTTTGGTTGATGTTTGATAACGCGTGGTTGTACAACAGAAAAACCAGCCGAGTTTATCGATATTGTACTAAAGTGAGTTATCATAACATGGAACTAGATCTCTATTTAATGTAAAAACCGCTTGCAGTTATCTGAAGTATTTGAAATGGAAATCGATCCGGTGATGCAATCAATGGGTTATTGTTGTGGTAGAAAATACACTTTTAATCCTCAAGTCTTGTGTTGTTACGGAAAACAATTATGTACAATACCACGTGACGCTAAATACTACAGTTATCAAAATAGGTGGGTATTTAAAAGTATGACAGGGCTTTCAATTAGGTCACATTCAAATTTAACGTGATATCCACCCCTCCACATTTGCCGGCAAAAACCAATTGCATGCACGCTTGGTAGTCACCTCGAAAAAGACCTGTGGGTGTGGCTAGAACTAGCTAGAACCCTCCAATATTCTATAGTTTTTCCGTCATTTGTGTACAGGGTGGTTTTAGCTTTTGCACTCGACGCTTCTAACACAAATCATTTCTTTTTTTTTCCTGTCCCGTCCACTCACTCCATGCCATAAAATTTAACAAAAAAAAAACATCTCGGCTTGGTGTGTTGTGCTTGCGTGTCTGTGGTGCAATAAATGTACACAGTCTAAAAGCATATGGACTCGGCTCCGACAGATATACCTTCTGCCAGAAGTGCTTCAACGATATCCAAGGCGATACGGTAACCCTAGGCGATGATCCGACCCAAGCACAAACGTGAGTGATTATTATTCTTTTTAATTGAACGTTTTTGTAACGTATTTGCTTGTGTTTAGGGCGATAAAGAAGGATCAGTTTAAAGAAATGAAGAATGATCATTTAGAAATGGAAGCTTTCGTGCATTGTACCGACTGCGGACGAAAACTGCACCAAATTTGCGTACTATACAACGAAAACATCTGGACGCAAGGTTTCACTTGCGACGAATGTCTAAAGAAGAAAGGTCAAAAACGTCGCGATAATAAATTCAACGCGAAACGACTCCCCGTTACGAAATTAGGTGTGTACATAGAAACGCGTGTGAATAACTTTTTGAAAAAGAAAGAAGCCGGTGCTGGTGAGGTTTCGATTCGGGTCGTTTCGAGTTCCGAAAAAACAGTCGAAGTGAAACCCGGAATGCGTGGAAAATTCGTCGAAACGGGCGAACTGGCATCAGAGTTTCCCTACAGAGCGAAAGCTCTATTCGCGTTCGAGGAAATTGACGGTGTGGACGTTTGTTTCTTCGGAATGCACGTCCAGGAATACGGATCGGAATGTCCGCCGCCGAATACGCGACGAGTGTACATTGCTTATCTTGATTCTGTACATTTTTTCAAACCGAGACAGTTTCGAACTGCCGTCTATCATGAGATTTTATTGGGGTATATGGACTATGTGAAACAATTAGGGTATACTATGGCACACATTTGGGCGTGTCCGCCGTCCGAAGGTGATGATTATATCTTCCATTGTCATCCAGTCGAACAAAAAATCCCCAAACCGAAAAGACTGCAAGACTGGTATAAGAAAATGTTGGATAAAGGGATTATCGAAAGGATAGTTCTCGATTATAAGGATATTTTAAAGCAAGCAATGGAAGATAATTTGAGGTCGGCGGCAGACTTGCCCTATTTCGAGGGTGATTTTTGGCCCAATGTTCTTGAAGAAAGTATAAAAGAATTGGACCAGGAAGAAGAAGAGAAGAGGAAGCAAGCGGAAGCTGCTGAAGCGGCGGCGAATGCGGTAATAATTAAGACAATTGAGGGAGTTTTTTGACTAATTTTTTGGGTCTATTACAGATATTTTCCTTGACTGAAGAGTGTGAGACTGGTCCTGACGGTAAGAAGAAAGGTCAAAAGAAAGCTAAGAAAAGTAATAAGTCAAAAGCCAATCAAAGAAAAAATAGTAGTAAAAAGTCGAATACGCCTCAAACGGGTAATGATCTCTCGGCGAAGATCTTCGCGACTATGGAAAAACACAAAGAAGTATTCTTCGTCATAAGGTTACATTCAGTGCAATCGGCGGCGAGTCTTGGGGTGAGTTGAGGTTATTTCTGTTATCGTGGGAAGGTGAAAGGTCAAGAATAAATTTTGGGTCATAAATTTAGAATTGTGACATGATTTGGTTATTTTTATTTGGTGATTGAAGGTCAACTCAGAAAAAAGGAATTAATATATTATTTGTTACGAAAAATATTTTTTGTGCTAATTGCTAATTATTGCGTCCTTGAAGTTGGATTTTACTGCAAATATAACACTTGTTTACGTTTATTTTTTAAATGTACAGTTAATGTTAGATTAAATGAGTTTCAAGGATTTTGGGCGAATGTGTGAGCAATGAACGGAACCATGATTGCATTTTAATAAGATTCAAAAAAGACTTTTTTATAGTCTATTTTTCACCACAGAAAGTTTTTTTTAGTCATTTTATTTAGAATTTGTTATCGCTTTATAGCTGTTATTAATGGTATATATATTTTTCTTATCATTTTGTTTATTTTTAGCCGATTCAAGATCCCGATCCGTTCATCAACTGTGATCTGATGGACGGTCGCGACGCCTTCCTCACTCTCGCCCGCGAGAAACACTACGAATTTTCATCACTACGTCGCGCCAAATACAGCACCATGTGTATGTTGTACGAACTCCACAACCAAGGCCAAGACAAATTTGTGTACACCTGTAATAACTGCAAAAGTCATGTGGAGACTCGCTACCATTGTACTGTTTGCGACGATTTCGATCTCTGCATTCAGTGCTACGACAAAGAGGGCCATCCTCACAAAATGGAAAAACTCGGTTTCGATCTCGATGACGGTTCCTCGCCCAGCGATCAAAAACAAGCCAATCCACAAGAAGCTCGCAAATTATCGATACAACGTTGTATACATTCATTGGTACATGCGTGTCAATGTAGGGATGCTAACTGCCGACTTACTAGCTGTCAAAAGATGAAACGGGTAGTTACACATACTAAAGTTTGCAAGAGGAAGACGAACGGCGGTTGTCCAATTTGCAAACAATTGATCGCGTTGTGTTGCTACCATGCCAAACACTGCCAAGAGACGAAATGTCCTGTACCGTTCTGTTCAAATATTAAACATAAGTTGAAGCAACAACAGTTGCAGCAGAGGTTGCAACAGGCGCAATTGCTTCGAAGACGAATGGCGGTGATGAATACAAGGACATTGCCGCAGGGCAACACGATGACGAGTACCGTCAGTTTAGCGGGAGTGCCATCGGTGGGGCCGGGAGCGGTGAGTCCGGCGAATTCAATGAATTCATCGGGAATGGCGAATAGCGCGATAGGAATAACATCGCCACATCAGCCAGGCATAGGACTGAAACCGGGAACACAAACGCCGCCCGCGAATGTATTACAAGTGGTCAAACAAGTGCAAGAGGAGGCGGCAAGACAACAAGCGCCGCATGTTGGATACGGAAAAGTGACGCCGGGTGGCGGCGTCCCGGGACAGAATATGCCGCCGCCGCAGTTGAGGCATATGGAAGGTACGTATTCAAAATTTAATACAATTTTTTTTTTTGACTTTAATACCTACAAGCAAGAGAATTTGTACTAATCTTGAAACGGTCAACTGCAGAACAGAGTTGTGTTCTTCCACTTGCGTACACAATAATTAACAATAAAAAAAGTAAACTGTATACAGGCTGAGTATATGGACCCAAGCGTTTTTTTTTAATAATTTACCTTCAGAAGGTAATAATTAATGAAAATTAAAGTAATATAAAAAATGTGGTCGTATTTGAGAACGAAATTTTGTTTTGTTTTTGTGTTATGCACAATGTGTGTCAAAATTGAAATTTATGTAAAAAAATATTTTTTTAATTCAGTATAAAGTAGATGATAGTTGTAATTCTTAGAACATAACCTTTATGAGAAAAATGATTTTATAGTGGGTTGCCTTTTAAAAAAAATATTTTTTTGTAGAACTCAATAAAGAAAATTTCAAAAGACATCACATTTTTATAGTACTATATCATTTATCAATTAGTTTTCCAAAAAATAAATAGTTCAAGCAAAAAATGTTTGGCACCATACTTTTTATTCACCTGGTATTTTAATTTATGTAATTACAACTTCTGAAATTAATATTTTTTTAACCACCTAAATTTAATTAAAACATCATGGTTATTTTTTGATATAAAACTGATCACCTTATAATACATATTACACTACTACTACTACTACTACTACTACTACTACTACTATTTGACTACTTTGGTTTAAAAATAAGTGTAGATGTATAGATTTATTAATTTTCTCTTGCTTGTAATTTTTCCAAGGATAGAGTTTCTTTACGGGACTTTTTGTGTATTCCATTTTATTAATTTTTTATGGTTGTAAACAGAGACTTTCGATGGACGAGTTGAAAATCATTCAAGACAATAATAAAATATCGAAATAGTTCGGGAAGTTTTTGATTAATTTTGGAACGCATTTTCTAACTAGAGAAAAATACGAAATCGGACGTTCGGTAAAGTGATAATTCATTCGTTTTTATGGCATTTTTAATGGTTGCATTTTTGGTAAGTTATATAATTTATTTTTAGGGGGTAATTTACTGCCGATGACCCAATGGCAACAAAGGTATCCAGGAGGTGCTGCTCAAGGTCTCCGCCAACCCGGCCCTCAAATCATCCAACAAGGTCAAATGGGTCAAGCCCCCATGCAACCCAATCAAGGCGGTGTCCGTCCTGGCGCTGGAACCATCCCTAATCCACAAAACGCGATGCAGAAACAAGCACTTCAACAATTAATGCAGACCTTAAGGTCGCCACAATCGCCCGAACAACAGCAACAAATTTTGACGATACTTAAAGCTAATCCTCAATTAATGGCGGCCTTTATTAAACAAAGACAGGTGTGTATTTGATTTTTTTATCAGTAGGGGTGTTTTAAAAACAAAATGGTGTTTTTAGCAGGCTCAACTCCAACAAGCAAGTGGTGGGGGTGTTGGAGGTACGCCTCCCCAACAATTGCAGCATATGTTAACCCAACAAAACACTGCCCAACACCAGAACCGGCTCCAGATGCAGGGAGGCATGTTGGGTCAAAATCCGGGTCAAGGTCTCAATCAAGGCCCCCCGAATCAACCCCTGACCCAACAACAGCAGCAACAACAACAATGGTACCGAAACCAGCAATTGTTGGCGATGCAGCGACAGCAACAGCAGCAACAACAACAACAACAACAGCAGCAGCAGCAGCAGCAACAACAACCGTTTCAACAACCTGGGGCGCCACCTTCTTACCAACAAAGGCTACCGGCGATTCGACAACCCCACATGAACTACAACTCGTATCCAGACCAACAGTACCCGCCCATGCAGGGATTAAAACCGACGCCACCGCCGGTGCCGTCGCCTCAAGGTGTGATGGGGCCTCCACAAGGCGGAATTTCAGTACAGCAGCAACAGTTGAGGAGTCCGCCTCCGATTAGGAGTCCACAGCCGAGTCCGTCATCGCGGCCATCGCCGAGCCCGAGGAATCAGGCAGTGGCGAGTCCGAGGGGTCCTCAACCGAGTCCGCACGACATGGCGGCGTCAGAGATGTTACTAGGACAGAATCATACGGGGTCTTTGCATCCCCACGCATCACCAGTCGGGGGTTCGAACCAGGAAACGGGCGAAGTGCCGGCGATGACGCCCCAAGACCAGTTGAGTAAATTCGTTGAACAGCTCTAGTGGTGAGTGTTGGCACGGGCGCTGTTCGAACAACGAACCGGCAATGGTGCTACGTAAATCAATTTTTCGACGAGTTTTTTCGTCGCGTACAAGTGTAAAGTGATGTAATGTATACTTAAAGACCGACGAGTGTAGCTATGTAAATAAAGTGTAGATTTTTAATCTAAATGGACTTATGTATTTTTAATTGTACATATGTTTAATACACTCTTGTATCATATTATAAATAATGTTAGTGAAAATGTTTACCTTATGATGTGAATGAAGATACCTAAAAGTATTTGGCTTGCGAGGCTGTGTTCTTAACTTAACGGATTGTTACCTGCGGAGGTAGACTCGACATAGCTACGCACTGTTGCTATATTTGTTTTTTTTATATTACAATTATGACTCGTGACAAGTTTATGATTAGTGATGCTGTATAAAGTAGCATGATTTTTACCGAGACTGTAATGTGTCGTGTCCGGTAGCTATTGTGATGGTGGCCGAACGGCCCCCTATTTGTTTTTATATAATATATTTATAATTTATATATCGTCTTGTTTTCATGTGTTTACATTCCACACGTGTGGAGTGGTGCTGGCACCTGACAATCTTGAACCCCGCCAGTGCAATACTTACACAACACTCCATCCTAATTTATTACTGAACATACATCAATTAGATTAATTAGTGTTAAGTATTATATAAAAGAGAAATAAACAATATTTGAAAAAGTTAGTTTATACACATTAAATCCTAATTCGTCCTCAAAAAAAAAAAAAACAAAACAACTCATCCGATTACATGACTTTATTCGGCTTTTTTACATTCCATGTAATTTACAAGTCATACAAATAATGAAAAACGTATAAAACTTTATTACATCACAACATTCAGTCCCACATTGCGAAGATGCGAAGAACATAACTTGCTTCCATTATAGACTGTTTACAACAATAGGGGCTAAAAACATCAATTATGAATTACACGAATCCCAGCCCCAAGAAATACCAAAGCCCTTACCCACTCGTATTATCACCACAATCGAGCAAAACAAAACTAAATTTGCCAAAACAGATTCACGGTTCTTCTTACGGTCCTCCTCAGGATCTCTTGATCCAAAACTTCCTTGAATACGACGCATTTTTATACAGAATCTAGAAAAATGTGGAAAGACTTTTAAGGTTATGTCACACAAAGGTCAATGACATGGACATAACAAAGTCCAAGTAATTTACCAAATTTGACCAAAAACTAGCTTTGAGTGGAGAATTACGGTTGCTTAAGAATAATTACGCCCTGAAAAATCAGATTTATGGCGATTTAAAAATAATTAAAAATATATATGCAATGTTGGTAGCAATGGCGTAAAATACAGACCATTTTTTTAAATAAAACTTTTTCTTTTTGTAAAATGCATAGATTTACAAGCAAAAACAGAAATACAATATACAATAATTACTTTACAAGTGCATTGCGTATATAACAATTAATAAGTAGCAATTTTAAGATTGTGGTATTGTGGGCTGCCTACCTGTCAAAAATTAAATTTATTTATGAATGTGACATATTTAGCCTCATATTAGGCATATGCTTAAGTTTTACATTGATAAAGTGGTCATTTAGACATCAAATGGACAAAGGAAAGCAAACTAACATCTCATCTAAAGGTCAGAAGTTCTTTTTTAAAAGAAATTTTGAGGTTATATTTCTTAGGGGGCAAAGTGGACGGTGATGGTTTGACAAAGAAAGAACGCCGGGCCTTAAAGGTGCAGGAGAAGAATAAACCACAATCTTTTGATAACAAAAAAGAGGTCCAAATTGTCCCTCAGATAAAGCCCGAACCTCCGAAGCCCGCCAATGGTGCCCCAGGTCAGCTCAGCGAAAAAGAATTGAGGCGTTTGGAATGGGAGAAAAAGCTTGCAGAACAAAAATCTAAAACCGAGAAACCTGAAAATGAGAATTTAAGCAAAGCGGAGCTGAAGGCGAGACGACGGGAGCAACAAGAGGCACAAAGACTCGCCAAACAACAACAAAAACCCCCTGAAAAATCTGTAGAAGTTAAAAAAGTTGCACCTTCACCGATAAAGCAGGAAAAAGTCGAGAAAAAGAAAATTTCAGATTCTAGAAGACTCCAGATTGTGAGTCACTTATATTCTGATGCAACTTTTGGTAATGCAATTATTTACAAAAATGTTCATCCAGCGTTTGTAAGACTTGGAGTACAATACTCGACGAAAAAGATCCTAGGGTCAAATGCTCGCGCTCAGGCGCTTCTAGCCGCTGTTAAATGTCTGATAAATGATCTACAAACACCCCCAAAACAGGAATTTTGTCGGTATTTAGAAATTGTGCTTCAGACTTGTGTTGACTATTTGCAGCTTTGTCGCCCCCTTGCCGTATCTATGACTAACGCTTTAAGGCATTTTAAAACGAAACTTCACCAAGTTGAGTGTCTTGAAGACAATATAAAGAAGGAAACACTTTTGGAGGATATTGAGACGTATATTGCGGAAGAAATTAACAAAGCCGGTGAAGCGATAAGTCTGAAAGTCAATGAGAAAATCAGCAACGGGGACGTTATTCTCACTTACGGCTGGTACGCCTATTTTTTTTGTCGTTTTTTGACTTATAATATAACTTTTAGCTCATCTCTTGTTACCAAAATCTTAAAGGATGCCCATTTGGCGGGTAAACAATTCAAAGTTGTAGTAATTGACGGCCGCCCCCTTCTTGAAGGTCGCACAATGTTACAACGTCTGGTCCAAATTGGAATCAACTGTACTTATGTCCAAATGAACGCAATTAGTTATGTAATGAACCAAGCCACTAAGTTACTCCTGGGGGCTCACGCTTTACTCACAAACGGCTATGTAATGTCCCGTATTGGCACCGCACAAGTAGCTTTAGTGGCTCAAGCTTACAATAAACCGGTTTTGGTTTGTTGTGAAACTTACAAATTTAGCGAGCAAGTTTTAACTGATTCTTTTGTGTATAATGAATTAGGTGGGTATTGAATTCCTAATTGGTCAATTAGGTCATTGGCTTTTGTTTTAGGTGAGCCTGAAATGTTATTTACCGCAAATACACTTGATGAAAGTAGTCCCCTTGTTACGTCAAGAAATGAAAATTTACAGATTCTGAATTTGTTGTACGATGTTACCCCACCGGATTTGATTACTGCGGTTGTTACAGAATTGGCAATCTTACCTTGTACCAGCGCTCCGGTTGTTTTAAGGATTAAGCCCTAAAATTCTATTTTAAATGTAATAAATGGTAAAATGACGGTAACAGATTTCTTATTTACCGGCCCTGAACAAGAAATTTGAGTGTTGGCCTTTATTATTTGTGGGTTGTTGTACGGCGATCCGAATTATTAAATTAAATTGTTCCCTAATAAGTGTTATTATATTATTTAAACAATCAGATTTTAAATGGAACCCTTTATATAGGGTATATAGATGGCCTTGAGAAGTGTATAACCTTTTGAACTCGTATTCAGCAGCGCCTCTGTAGTTTGGACGCTGAACTATAGAGCAAAATCTGCCTTTTTTTAAAATAGTATAAACATATGTAAAATGTTCATTTAACGTTTTTCATATTTCTAGAGGTCTTAAAGACTCAAAAAAGTGCGTAAAAACGTTATTGGGTCAAGTTTAAAAAATTTCGAATTTTTGAAGGTAAAAATAGTCAATTTACCTTAAGTCGTAAAAACGCTTGAAATATGGTTTTCTAGACGTAAAATCACGCGCTGTACACGATACAAGTTAAAATACTCTACGATGCATAGTTTTTGAGATATTAAGTAATAAAGTTAAGAATAACTCTAGAAAAATCCGATTTTGACCAAAAAATCAAAAAATTTTTATTCTTATAAAAAACTAGCACTATATGTAAAATTAACCGGAAAATACGCCTGAATAAACTGTTTTGACCTAGGACTCATAGTTTTTGAGATATTAAATTTTTTTTAATAAAACTTAAAATCGCTCTGGACCCGGAACCATAACCCGGAGCGACTTCCGGTTTGCGCCATTAAATAGATAATTTCAAGCTAATTCTAATGGTTTTTAGCTTTTTGCTCTAAGTCTGATAATTTTGTAGAAAAACGCGTTTAAATTTTCACAGTTTTGACAATTTTGACTTTTTGAACGACGATTACGCCCAAACTATTAGACTTAGAGCAAAAAGTTCAACTCCATCGATATTTCGCAAAAAAATTTTGAATTTTTAAACACCGATTACGGCGAAACTAAAGGAGATAGCGCAAAATACTTGGGAAATTCGTAATCAGAGCGTCAAAATATCGGATAAGATAGGTTTAAATTGAATCTGAGACATGTTCAAAACACTAGATTTTAAGGGGGTGTTAACAAATTTTTAGTTTTTTTTTAATTTGTAAATTGCGGCAAAACTGTGCCTCAATGATGTAATGTTTTGACCTAAACCTATGTAAAATGTTCCGGGGAATCGATTGGCGTCAAGAAAACTGCAAAATTCGTAATAGTTGTGAAGTTATAAGCGGATTTAAATTTTTGATATTTTTGACTTGATCAGAAATTTTCTCGAGAACTATTTATCGTAGAACAGTGGATATGATAGAAAATTAATTTTGCTTTCGAACGGTGCCAAACATAAGAGGTTATTACCAATAAGACCGGAGTTATTGGCAATAAACCGCTCCGGGTGCCAAAAATCGACCAAAATCTCGACAAAAATCAAAAAAAAATTTAACTTTAAAATTGATTTATTTAACGTTTTTTACATTTCTAGAGGTCTTAAAGACTTAAATAAGTGCATAAAACGCCATTGGGTCAAGTTTAAAAAATTTCAAATTTTTTGAATTTTTGAAGATGATCGGTTGTAAAATCGTAAAAATAGTCAATTTACCTTAAGTTGTAAAAACGCTTGAAATATGGTTTTCTAGACGTAAAATTACGCGCTGAGCATGATACAAGTCAAAATACTCTACGATGCATAGTTTTTGAGATATTGAGTAATAAAGTTAAGAATAAGGCTAGAAAAATCCGTTTTTAACCAAAAAAAACTAGGTTTATATGTAAAATTAACCGTAGAACACGCCTGCACAAACCGTTTTGATCTAGGACTCATAGTTTTTGACATGTTAATTTTTTATGAAAAAAACTAAACATTGATCTGCACCCGGAACCATAACCCGGAGCGACTCCGGATTTGGTCCATTAAATACATAATTTAATGTAGATCCTGATGGTTTTTGGCATTTTGCTCTAAGTTTTATAGTTTCGTAGAAAAACGCGTTTAAATTTTCACAATTTTGAATTTTTGAACGACGATTGCGGCCAAACTAACCCTATATTGACTTTTGTCTATGATGGAACCCTACCACAACCCTACTGAAGAACCACAGATTAGCTCTCAAGCAAGCAACTATTCTGTGGAAGAACTCTGAAGATGTAACGTCACAGAACAACAGATGTAACGGATGTAACGTTGATGTAACTGTGATTTTTACCGACTGAGTCTGTTGTGAATGATCTTTGTGTATGATGGCGCCCCCTGCAGTGACGTAACTTTTCTGTCAACGACATAAACAAAGCCAAATGTTGAGTTTATAAACGCTGTAAACAGTGAGTGTTTATTTCTTTTCAAGTAAATTAGCGTTAATTGATATAAACCTTTATTCTCCTTTATTTGCAATTAAATTTTGGCGTTATTTTACCCCAAATGTTGTCCCTAACCTCAAAGTGAAACTTTTCCATTAGGTATCAATTAAACTAATTAGTGAAAATGGGTAAAGTTGAGCAACTAAACGACGACGTTCCTGGTTTGACCCCCCAGACTGAAGCTAGCAAACTCCTCGAACAAGCCCTTATGCAAATGGATGGTATCATATCAGGTGAGTCTGTTTACAAAACTCCGGTGTTCCGGCGCGCACACTCGACTCCGGATCTCCGGCGTACCGGAGTCTGTGTCGTTAGTCGGCTGCCGTCGCTCTTCAACAGGTGTGTTGTTTCGCGAGCCTTGTTCCGGGATGGGGGCACCCCCGGCGTCCGTCTGAACCAGGCCGGATGACGCGCTGGTGGTGGCTCAATATGTGCCACTCGGGCCAACTGACCAGTAGGTGTCGGGGATTGTTCGTGTCCCATTTAAGATTTTTTGTTATTTGCAGGCAACACTAGCTCACTTACGACCCATTCGCCTGATTATGGGTTCGCGGCGTCACCGCCGGGGGTACGGGAAGCCGCTAACTCGCTCGTCACGGCCATACAAAACGTCCCCGCACCGCCACCTCCAGACCCCAACGTCGCTAAAGTCCTCCTCCACTGGCTTCAGGTAAGGATTTTATTTCTTTTAATTAAAATTTGCTATTCCTCTTATTGTTTATTTCGAGACTTTTCTTAATTTATTCATAGAGATAAGTTCATAGTACAATAAAAGAGACACCCTTATTAAGTCGTCATAAAAAGACTGCATTTTTGCCGCACTCTGGTAATTCGGAGGCATATTCTTCTCAAATAACGAATGATTTGGTTGAAAAGTTTATTGTTATTTCGAAATCATGACTGTCTGGCTTTGTGTTTGCTTGTATGTATAGATAATACCCTTCTTTTATTGTCAAACATTTGCTGACTGGAGACATTCCAAATACAAAAGCGAATGCAATTTACTACTTTTTACGTTTTATATTTTTAAAAAATAAATATTTTAATGGAAACTAACAACAATGTTTGTTATTGATTCAATTTTTTATAAAACGATTTTCATATAGCCAGCTTTGGAATTTTTTTGTATGTAACTTTATTTGTGCCGCTATACTTTTTTTGTAGTTCTGTAATAATAAATTGTTGTTAATTAAACTTTTATTGTTTCAACTAATTCTCAATAATAATTGATAATAATGTATACTTTGGAAGAAAACAAGTTTATAATTGAAGTCTATTTTCGAAGTGGACGCTTAGTAAACGGCGATTTTTTAATTTTGAGTTAAAACAAGTAGGTACCCCTATTTTCGTAAAGCGGCATTATTCATTTTGCATGGAAAATTCACAGCTGGCTAGATGAAAATCATTTATAACCACTTTCCTTTTTATAAATCGTGTCACGATAGAAATGATTTTTTTTATCACTTGATTTCCACAGTCAAACAAAATGCATTGACGTTTGTGATGCTATTTTTTCTAACGTATAAAATAATCTCAACAAACAACCATGGATACTAGATACAACAGAAAAATTGATGAAAAAAAAATTTCTTTCGTTTGGTGGTCATTTTATGTCCGTCGCTACCCTTATGTGATGACAAAGGTGTTGTTGATGTGTTTTTCGCCTGATTGACCTCACTGCGTGTGAACACTTTGACACTCATCCAAACGAAAACGGTGTTTTTTTTTTCCCGCCGCCACCGCCGCTCTCGGAGCTAAAGTGGAAAGTCGTGTGGCGGTATAAATGCAACCCCACGGGGCTGGTATACTACTACGATAATAGGTCATCTCGAGTATATTCGTTTAAAAAAAATCGGTCTGTGTGTCGCTTGAGAGTGCTTTGTGAATTGTTGCTCACCGGGAATGTATAGGGCAATTAGGCGTCTAAGACGTCGGACAAGGACTTTATAAATGCGGTAAAAGAGAGACGGGGAAGTAAATAGACGGCTATTGTCGTAGAATGTAATTTGATGGTTGGAAATGATACGCAAGTTAGCCAACAGTGAACGGAGGAAATTTTATAACAAAACTTGTCACTTACCCGTTGCTAACATGTTCAATGGAAAAGACAAATAAACTGCTGTCGAGTTTTAAGTTTAAAAGTACAGCACACTATAAACACCACTTGCAAAAAAAGACGACGATTCGTGAATTATACATGAGTTTTTATAGCACTCTGATGCAAAAATCTTTCAGGAGTTTTCTTATTTGAATCCTATATCAACAAAGTCGGGTTGAAAAAATTTTAATCTATAAGAGAAATTTAAAATAATATGTTTTTTAATTTATTTACTTATTTTTTAATTTCGCTCTTCCTCTACTCTGTTTGGAAATGAGCGTAACACCGTCAGACATATAATAGTTCTAATTTCTGAGTGCCAGAATCAATATCAATCACTCTTGCTACCCGCCGTATTAATATTTGATACCCAATTTCCCGAAAATGACCACAATTATTTCTCCTCTCGCTATTATTTTCCTATTGAAAAAATCTTTTGTCGTAACAGTTTTCAATTTTCTTACCTCGTATCGTTTTCAACTTCATTTACAGTAAATCATAAACAAAACGACGTAAAGTTGCTTTCGCTAAATGAACAACTCGATAAATTACGTTTCGGAGTAAACCCGCATCATAAATTCGTATTCGCGAACGTTCCGCCCCTCAAACATAAACGCAGGCATGAAAGGGCAACCGTAAACGAAATAACTCATCTAAACACGTGATCCGATCGACTGGATTAGTTTAAACTCGCCGCCCGGAAAGCCACAACCATTCCAATATTGATAGGCGGCGCTCTTCTATTCCGGAGTCGTGTCTGACATATCCCGTGACTTATTCACCGGATTCCGGAAACAAACGCGGTCTCTTATCGGCGAGAGAGCGGCCATCACTCTCCCAGAGGAACTGTTTTGATTCAAATTTGATCCTTTAAGAAAGTCCGGTAAGTCCACAGGGAGATATTGATTTTTCGAGATAAAGCTGGTTGTTTATTTAAACGGCAAATTTTTAAATCGGAAGAGAATGCTCGCCGGGATCATAATCTTGTCGAAAGCTCGTGAGCGAGTGGTTTACGAGGCTTAAAACCGGTGTACAGCACAAAACACCCGAGGAAATATGAGGGATTTTATTCAAAACGAACAATTAGAAAGGGGTATGAATAATTTCGAATTGTGGGGGTGATTTATAGTCGCAGATGATTCTTGCGACTCATTAAGAACGATCGATACATTTTGTTGCGAGAAAAAATTTTTAGATTAAAATTCTGCTGGCTGGTGTACAGACAACAAGAATGTACTACGTTGTTTAAAAATAAATTGGAAAGGAAACGTCGAATTGACATTAAATGACAGTGAGAAATGTTGTAGTGCACTCGTGCTACAAATTGAAAATCCGGTAAAAATAAAAAACGGGGAAAAGTGTTTAGAAATTTTCTATTTTTGGGGTTTGAAATGTGATTTTTTCATGTCGAAGTAAAGCTCTTGTTCTCTTATGGATGTTTTATTTTGGGGTTTCTGACCTGTCAACTCTGGAAGATTAAGGGGAAATAAATGGCTTTGCTTTAACAACTCTTTTATTAAAAAAATGAAATGTGGGTTAGAACCAGAAAATAAAGTAAATTACGTTATATGTTTATAAAAAATAATTTATGTTTGAAAAGCATGGAACTTTAATTACCACTATGAAATGTAAAAAAAAATAAGCTTTTAATTCCATAATTCCATAAAAAAGTCCCTTTAATTCGATTATGAAACTGGCCCTTAATGTTTTTATTGCTGATTTTACATACCAGGTGAATAAAAAGTATGGAACTAAGCGTTTCTTGCTTAAACTATTTATTTTACGAAATGTGTTGTTTTATCAAGAATAAAATTTTGCGAAATTTTCTTTTGTTTTTGAGTTTTACAAAATGTTTAATTTTTTCAAATAGTAACCCACTATAAAACCATTTTTCTCATGAAGGTTATGATCTAAGGATTACAACTATTTACTTTATATTTATCAAAACAAAAAAATATATAAATTGCAATTTTGAAGAAAAAAATTGCATAACTCAAAAACAAAACAAAATTTCGTTCTTAAAATACGATAACATTTTTTATATTACTTTAATTCATATTAATTATTATTTTCTGGTAGTAAATGATTAAAAAAAGGCTTGGTTCCGTACTTTATATTCATCCTGTATACTTTTATTGCAATGAAATGAAAACCACAACACACTTTCAGTTTTTTCTAATATGACGGTCGCCGGATTTCGAGCTTTTAAAGTGTACTTTTTGTTAGACGTAATAAAATTGTTTTATTTCTAAAATTAGTCGAGATAAATTCTCGCGGATATTCGTTTGTCAGTGTCAAAATTGTAAGCAGGGGAAAACTGTCGGTTATATTTATCATTCTCGAGCACTGGAAGCGCTGTTGGCAGTCATTAATTTTTCGAATTTTAATTATTCTCGATTTTTTAAGAAAAATACTCTATAGTTGTTGCCTAACCTTTATAAATTTTTTGGGTGATTTTATTTGAATCTACTTTATTTGACTCGAAAGTGGCAACGTGAAAATTTATTACATTCTCGTTCTCGCCCTTCCTTATCGACTCCTTGCTCCCCGTCATAAATCCCCATCGTTATGTTTACGCCTGGAGGAAAACTTTTCCACGTGAATTTTTCGTTCGTTCAAAATCCGAAATCGTCCACCTATTTCGAGAATACTCCTCGCGACAAGCTCAGTGTGACACTCTCAGCGTCCCGACGAGCACTCAACACGTGTTCGAATCGTAAAAATCGCCACATGTGGAATTAGTCACGCTTCGGGCGCGGCTATGGACGAATCCTCCGGAGGCGGCGACGAAGTCGCTTTCTTATTACGTCTCAAACCGGCGCCGACGCCTCCGGTGCGACGTCGCCGTCCCCACGATGAGAAGCACACCGTGCCCAAAGGTTGGGACGTGGTGATTGAACGCGAGCCGCCTCCGGTGCCGCCGAGAATTCAACCGTCGGCGCCACCCCCGGAACTTTTAACGTGGCATCCCAAACCGTATTATGTCTACCCGGATTACCGGAATTTCTACGCGGAAAGACAGAGTTTCGTGCGGAATTCCGGCGGCGGTGATTTAGTTTCGCCGCCGACGGGAGTGTCACACGTTAGTGGAGGGAAACCGCCGCGACCGCTACCGAGGATGATGGCAAAGGAGGAAGGTGCAGAAATGGTAATGCAGGCTTGTTGAATTCAAAAGGACGATTTAACTTTCAAATCGCTCATGTGTGGAGGAGCTTTGAGTGGAGGCAGTTTCGTAATAAAAATATTTTCTTTTAATGTGGAATGGAAGTTGTAGGACTGGGAATTTTTGATATCAAAAAAAAAATTATTTAAACACAGGATGTGTCAGAACTTACGCCCCATAGAAAAATTTGGACATTTATTTTTTGACATACAAAATTTTGTCAATAAAAGACACAAATAAAATTAAATGGAGTTACGATTTAGGATACAACTTCCTTGTTTCCTCTTCTAATAGCCTGTTGCAAAAAACTTATAACATTATTTTTCCAACAGAAATAAATAGAGTGAAAGTGCAAAATTTAAACTCATTACTTCGAAATTATTATAGATAGAATTTTTTTAACAATTTTTCCATGTCCCTGGTTATCTTACCTTACATTTTTCTCTCGGGCGCGAGTTTTGGCGCACCTGTATAAAGTTTTTGTGGCTAAATACTATTTAAACATAATTTTCCTTCATCTCCATGCACCCTCAGCGATTTTTCGTTTTATCATTTTTTCACATGTTTACTCAATCCTTGACCCACACTCTTCAATAATTCCTCTTCTGTATGTGCAAACAAACGCTCGATTTCGCCCTGTCCCAACTTCGTTATTAAAACCCAATTTCTGAAATTCCTCGCGAAATTTATTCTAATGAACAAGTGGCGTTCACTGTAATGGCGTGCCAGACGTTTATGACTTTGGATAATAAAAACTTATAGCCCGTCTCTAAGGGCTTTCGATATAAAATTTTTAAAACAAGCCACTTAATTTGTGATTTTATTTACGCTAAACTATAGCGGATATAAAAGTGCGATTCTTGGATTATTTCATTAATTGAAACCCGGAACTTTTCCGGTATTGCGAACACGTCCGTACATTTCCTTTTATCGCGTGATATTATATTAAATTCCTCAAATGGTTTCGTTTATGAATTTTTGGTGGGGTGTTAATTGCTATGTCATGTGGGTGTGCTTTAAAATTTGGCGGTCGTTCGATCAACCCTTGACACTCCGGACCAAAGTACTTGTCAGTATCGTGTTGAAGAAAGTTAATCCGGTTCCGGAATTCTGGTCGCGTCTGGAATTTCCGGCCGGAATTCATGTTAATCGTCATGGAGTGACCTCGCGATCAATATGTGTATATACACAAAAGAGGGAACGAGAAACTTTGTTGTGTCTTTTGGGGTTTATATTTAGATTTTGTGGTTAATGCCGAGTGATGTATTACGAAAGGAGCGTTTTACTCGTAATTATTTTTTGAGAGAATTTATGAGAATGGAGTCGCGTGGGTAAATTGAATTAGGAACGTTTTAAACTCTATTGGTAATTAACGTTTGATGGTGAAAGAGAAGTGGAATTAACAAAATAAAATGAATTTTTAATAAGATGTTACTTTGAACGTAATTGGTGGAGTAACTTGGCAGCAGTCTCTGTGATGGAATTGTTATTTCGTTTCCGGGAGATCGGATTTCGACGATAAAAGATTTCCTTAAAATAGAATGTGCTCAAGGGTTTATGACGCGGTTTTTGGATACTTTGTTACGAATCAAAAGTGGTTAGGCTATTTCGAGAGGCAAAAATGCATTTTTTGGGAGATTTTTTTATAACAATACAAATGAAACAAATTTTAGCGTTTTTATAAATGCCAAAGGACAACTCAATTTATTTTAGACAACATAGGCTTAGTAAGAAGGGTTTTCTGCTTCAGTAGATTTTCTAACTTTTTATTTAATTAAGTAAATACAATTTCTTGCATTTATTTTGGTTGTTATTTGTTGAATTCCAGTTGTATGTCTCTGATAAAGCAGCAGCAAAAAGCCACCAATTTGAGTTTTGATTTAATAAAAGTAAGTCCAACTTGTTCGAGATTGGCAAACTTTCGAACAAGTTTAAGGAGTGAACCATAATTCCGGAAACTTTTATTGCGCGATTCTCAAACGAAACATAATCAAATCTGAAATTTTCCTGCAACGACTTTACCAAATTGGTTCGGATTAATTTGGTGTATAAGCCAGTCGGCCTTATATGCCCATCTGCGTCCAGATTTTGCCCCAATTTGGTGAGCGAGGGGCTCCGCCCCTTATACATAGAACTTCGATTAAATGCAAATGTTGGTCTATTTGCGTTCGGGTGTGTGAACTCCGACCACTAGTTACTTAACTTGAGTTAAGTCTAATTTGGTGCGTTTTATTTCGGTGTCATTGGCGTGCCGTGCCCCCCCAACACACATGTTTATAGTCGAGGCAAAGCAGTCTCTCGTCGCGGACGTGGCTCTTATCTTGTGTCTCAAGTGCCGATAAGGAGGTGTCGATGCGCGAGCTGTGCCGGGCAGGCGGCACCGTCGTGGCGGCCGTCGTCGCCGTCCTCGAGAAGCAGCAGCAGGCGTTGAGCGCCCCCCCGAAATCGGCCAAAAATAGCCTCTGTGCTAGCACACCCGATGATAATTTTCAATCGGCTGTGAAGGATTTCGACAGCGTGGCCGAAGACGTCGAGAGGATCGTCGTGGCGCAGAGGAAGTGCCAGGAGGAGGAGTCGTCCAGCGAGGATGATTCCGAGTCGAGTGGAGAACACGTACTGGAAGGACTGGAGACCATCGCCGAGGAGGACAGGAATACGTCGAGTGCGTTGAGTTACAAAGGTTGGTGTATTTTCGGTGATGATGAGACGGGTAATTGAAAGAGTGTGGAGTTATTGGGCCACATGCCGGCCATGTGATGGCGCATACCAGGGATTCTCAAACGTGCAAAGGAGAGTAAATATTTACATTTGTTCCGGGATCGAACGGATTCGGGAAATGAGGCCGTAAAATGAAGGAGTGAATGTTATGGCAGTGAGAGTAATAATCATAATACATAATAGATTTCGGGGTTTTACGAGTGGTCATTTATCCAAATTGCGAAGGATTAGTGCTAGTTAAAAATGTGGAAATTGTGGTTGAAGATTAATAAGTAATTTGTAAGGCTGTGTGAGTATTTTTTAATGGACCTATGTTTTCACAAATCTGAACACGTTTCGTATTATAAAAAAATTAAAATTTTATGCTTTGTAGATAGCTAATTAAAGTAGGATTTAATCTGAAGGAAAAAATGATCAAATGAAGAGTACAATAAAATACCGGAAACAATAGTATGATAAAAATTATCTGTTAAAAAACATAAAGAAGACTAATAAAAAATAGACAATGACAGCAAGAGTAAACAACTAAGGGCGTTTTTAATTGTTTTTAATTATGTATGTAATTTGATGTTGAAAAATAAAGTTTTGAAATTATTTTAATGTGAAATATTCGTGACATAGGGCTGATGAAGGCCAAATTGGCCGAAACCGGTACCCGATAATAAAACAATTTGCAATTGGGAGAAATTTTTATTTTTGGAACGATACCTAATAAAAAATATATTTATTAAAATAAAATTTTTGATTCTATTTTTTGTATAAAAATAAAGTACGTAAATACATAATAATGATTTACAAACCAAATGTGGGAAGATAATAATTTTTTCACAAAATTGTAGATTTGAAGCACGAGCGACCCAGAAGCTAGTGTCTTTAATGTGTGAACGCGCTATAATTATATCTTGTTACAAAATCTGTTGAAAAAAAAATTACAAAAAATTCGATAAATTCGTTAAATTTTGGTGAGTTACTTATTCGCCCTACGGGTTCTTGGGGTAAATCTTTTCTTGCATGACTTACACCATAAATAACTAATAATTTGTTGCAAATCGTTTATTGGCTTAAATTAATAATTAATAGTTGAATGAACATATTTGAATTAAAATTAAACACATGTTTGAAGAGTTAATTAATGCAAAACACGAAATAATTTTTTTAGAAGAAATGTATTTTTTTAGAAACCACATTTTTGAGTTACTCTACTATAAAAAATATTCACACAGTGAGCAATGTCAGTTAATTTTCCTAGCAATCCAAAAAAATAAAAATGGATTTTTCTGATTGAAGTCATTATCGCATCGGGTGTTTATTTTTTCATCTGATTTTTAATTTTCTGAAAGAAAAATTCCTACTGCAATAAAATGCCTATTATCGCCATTAAAACACCTGTTAAATAGCACCCGATGATTAATCCTGAAAAAATCTGACTTCCAACACCAATTAGTAGTCGGCAACTTGCCATATTTGATTTTTCCTTTAATTAAATTCGATTACTCTCAAAAGAGAATTATCAAACATTCGCAGCACGTGTTCAAGAAAAATTATCAGCACTCGACACAGCTCAAAAGTTTGAAGCTTTTAAATATAAATTCTGCGAAGCAATTTCCGGCAACAGAATTGTAAACCTAGATTTTGTTCAAAGTGGATCGCCGCCTTATTAATTTCAATTAGAAGCAATCGATTCGAAAAGTTCTCAAAGTAATTAAAAGTAAACTCACAACCACCGTAAGATTTTTTTCGTTTTATATCTCGCTCCAGTTATTTTCAATTAATCGTTGTTTTGGTACCCCTGACTGGTTGGCCGTCTGCCAACTGCACGCCATTCCACAAATAACTCCAGTTACGACGATGCTTTCCCGTCA
The DNA here is from genome assembly GCF_015345945.1 of Tribolium madens. NCBI lineage: Eukaryota > Metazoa > Arthropoda > Insecta > Coleoptera > Tenebrionidae > Tribolium > Tribolium madens. The sequence goes on along the minus strand of NW_025400985.1, from coordinate 4,505,425 downwards.
AAAACAGGTCTCGACGAAGACTCCAGTCCTGAAGACGATTCCACGTTAAAGCTCACCAACACGTGGCAAAATGACTCGACGTCGGACACCTCCTCATCCTCCTCATCACTCCCTAGGAGTTCCACGCGCTGCGACGACGACTTCCAGTGGATCCGCAAGGAAATGAAAATGGAGGAGGTGGCGGCAAAGCCGCCCATCGGCCGCTCCAGAACTCCACGGAGAGACAAACCCGCCCCCGGGAGTCTCGATCGGCGACGACATCAGAGGGTGGAAAGGGATCAGAAGTCGAGATCCACTCATGTACCTAAGAGTCCCCCTCGACTTGACGACTTCGCTCCGTGTCAGAACTGGTGTTGTAGCGAAAATTTTGCCTTTGAGAATTTCCACAGAAGACATGAAAGGATGGACCCCCAGAGGTACGGGAGCAGTCCCATGTTGATGGACAGGGGGAGTCATCCGGATTTGTACGGGTGTAGACATGAGATGATGGGGTGTTGTGGGTATCACGTGGCACCGCCGTGTTGTTTTTACGGGGAAAGGGGGTTTCATTGGACGCCGGCGCCGTTCCAGAAGGTATTCCAGGAGATGTAGATACTAACCAGATTTTTGTAGCCAATAATAAATTCTTTCGAAGCTATCTCTTGTCTATTTTTGTGCATGAGTGTTGTGTGAGTGAAAAAATGGGAGGGAAATCTCTTGAAAATTGAGATTTGTTTTCAAAAGAAATATTTTACACGCGATGAGCATGACTACTTTCACTAACAAATCTTCATACCTGTTACTATTAGCAATTGATTTTAAACAAAACACAAATGATAAACATGTTGCAGTATCGTAGTAGGACATAAGAAACCTTTTATTGCCAATTTGTTTCAAAATGTTTCGAAAAAATGTTAAAGGGACAACATGTACCACATAAAACCTCTATTTTTAACGGTTTAAGCTCATGCCCAAAGAAAAAAACAATAATGTAATAGTAGATTCATTTTACTTTAAGAGGATCATAAAATCTGCAGTAATATTTTGAAAAGATAAAAGTTCGGGTTTGTAGCATTGTTGAAGATATTTTTTTATTTTCGCCGTCCTTGTTTTTCTGCGATTTCATTTTAGGATTGCACGACTGTTGTTTAATTGCCATTTAAAACGACGAAATAAAAAATATGATTACAGCTCAAACGTTTGATCTGATAATAATGTCCGGCTAGAGCAGGATTGCCTAAACTTTTTATTCTAAAAATTATGTCAATATTTTCCTCTGAAAAGTTAAAAAACAATTTTCATTTAATATTATAGAAGAGATTCGGAAGATACAACAGCTTAAGTAAAATAATAATTAGTGCCTTTTTGGGCAGGTTTTTATTTACTTACTTTAATGTTTCGAGAGATCAAAATGCTGCGAAAGATATAAGAAAAAATGAAAATTAGCGCAATAATGAAAAAAATAGTGGGGCTTTATTCAGCTATTCTTTATCTGCTTATTACAGCTGAATTTGTATTTTCATTTGAGGGGTGAACAACTCTTGTATGAAATAGTAAAATGAAAAGCACGATTATTGCAGGAATGTTTTTGTACGATAATAATGTTGTGCAGGAGCATGTTTCCTGCTGTAATAGAATCGCCCTAATTTTTCTTTTTATGATTTTTTGTAATATTGATTATACAGGAAGAATATTCTTCTGTTGCAAATTGAAGAATTGACTAATGTGAATTTACATAACACATATTTAATAAAAATACAGAGTTTGCATCTCTATTATGTGAGTGAACGAATGTTGCTTAATTATTTCTATTTAAAGCGACGAAATGAAAAACACGATTATTTCGGAAACGTTTTATTCGATAATAACTCAAATATGTGTAATTTCCTGCTACGACAGGATCAACGTAACTTTATTATGAGTAAAAATAATGTCAACAAGATTAAAGTCAACATTTTTCTACTTTAGATTTGGGACAGATGTATAATTGGACGCTCTATTTTCGGCCGAAGAATGACAAAAATAGCAGTAATGTTAGAAATTGATATAATTGAAATATGCAAGCACTGCTGGAAGCATTTTTATGCAGTAGTAATACAATATTAAACAATCCTTTTCGACCCACATTTTTGTGATGGGGAAAATAATTAATTTTTTATTTAATTCTTTTTTATGACTCACAATGTTTTGTTTTATGTATAAATTTTATTATATTTGATTATCCTCTTTTTTCTTTTGAAATAAATGTGGCGGGCTTCGATATTGTTCATATTTTTTTGATGGATTCTTTTTTGAACAGTTTTTCTTTATTCGTCTCGGAATTCCTTTTTAAAACCGTCCCTAGTCCAAACAATTTGCTTTTATTTGTCGTGATCGTATTTAAAATTCCTATCGATCGTCTTCCTCAACTTCCAAACCAAATATTTGCGCATTTAAATCGATAGGATTTTTCAGTCGAGCGACCAACAGGACGAAAAATTCCGAAAATTACAATATGAAAAGGACAATCTCCAGCTACAAGTGCAGGTCCTCACCGAACAGATCGAAGCCCAGACTGATAAAATCGCTGATTTAGAAAAGCTGTTGATGGAAAGGAAACAACACTTGTCCGAGACTGAAGAGAAGTTGCAACGCGAAGTCTTATCGCGATCATCGCTCGAGACGCAAAAACTTGAAATGATGTCGATCGTCAGCGAACTCAAACTGCAACAGGCGGCCCTCGAGCGCGAAAATCTAGAATTGAGGAGTCAATTTAATAACAATGGAGACATCAAAAAGCCACCGCTGGGGCCTCGGATGGCTCAAACATCGACTCCAGTTCACCATTCCAGCAATCAAGTAACCAACAAGTTTATGACAAATTTTGTTCTTTACTTATTTTTTTAAAGGCTTTGAGGATGTCGCCGTCGCCGAGTCCGGTCACCCTAACTGGAAGCAGCCCTCGCAGGGACGAAATTCCGGCTCCTAAAGTAAGAAAGTTCTCTAATCGTCCTAGTGGTAGAATAATAAAATTTTCGAACTGTTTTCCAGACTCCACCTGCGAACTACAAACGCCAGATCGATTTGCATTATGGCAGTCTGCCTCGTCAGCAATTTATCAGTAATGGAAGCAGCATTTCGGTGGTCGATTCCAATGCGAATCCGAAAAAGGGTGTGGCGTTCGGTAGGGGACTTTCTTCACTCATTGGGGGGCGGGCCAAGGGCTTCTCCGTGCCCAATCTAGGTGATAGCTCTAGTCGTCAACAACTAACCGAAGCTTTTTTTTTCGATGTTTTTAGCGCTTCAGCTGCGACTAATGACTCGAGCTATCGACTTAAACGTTCTGCTTAGCTTCTCCTCTCTGTTTTTATTTAATTAGTTACTTTGATGTGTTTATTTGTGTTTTTTTGTAACAGCTGAAACTGAAAAAATTATCGAGGGTGGTTCAGGTGAGTCCCCACAATCGCCGACGTTGCAATTCAACCGAAATAAAGGCATTAAAAAGATTTTCGGACGAATGAAACGATCCGGATCTGGAAATTTGGAAGAATTGCCCGGAATCGGCGAATTTCAACGAGGAGGAGTCCGGGCGACGGCCGCCGCTCGACTCGGCTGGAGCGAGCCGCAACTGACAGTGAAGTAAGTCAAGTAAACCAGACAAGGGATGAAAATGGTTGTTTTTTGCACTGTAAATTAATTTTCCTACCACCATATACGAAACTAGATCATAACGCACAATTACATATACGCGAAAATTGGCAATATCGTACGAGGTCGAAAACCTGTGCGATTTGTTTTCGCACTGTGTGTTAGAAATCTAACGCACAATTCACACTCGAATGTTTTGTATTTTTTCATTTACCGCATTTTTTTGTATCCATTATAAAAAATAAATCGTTATTCGACGTATTTTTGTATCCATTATAAAAAATAAATCGTTATGAAAAAAAATATGTTAGTAAGAAAAAAAATATTTATGGTCGTAGGAAAAATAGTGTACAAAACTTGCAGGGAAGTGTCTAACGCACTCGCGGTATTACCTGCACTCGGCTAACGCCTCGTGCTCAACTTTCCCGCTTGTGAGTTATTTATCACTTTCCGTGCTCGTTATGTAATATACTAATTAACTATTGCTTTAGATAAACATACAATTTTTGTTTCAGGCCGGACAAGCCTTTCGCGGAGTGGGACACCGAGAACATTTGCGATTGGCTGCAAGACCTCAGCCTCGATCAGTACATCCCCGAAGCGAAACGTTGGGTGAAATCCGGTCAGCAATTACAGGAAGCTTCAATTAGTGACATCGAAAAAGAACTGAACATCAAAAATCCCCTCCACAAGAAAAAACTCCAACTGGCCCTGATCGATACCCAAGAGAACGGTTCAAGTGACCCTTACTTAACGAAAGCGGGTCAATTGGACATGGCCTGGGTGTTGCGGTGGTTAGACGACACGGGTTTGCCTCAACACAAAGAAAATTTTCTAATAAATCGTGTTGACGGCCGAGTGTTACACCGATTGACAATCGACGATTTGGCTTTATTACATGTGACCTCTTTGCTCCATGTTGCGAGTATCAAAAGAGGGATTCATGTTTTGAGAGAGAACAATTACGAACCGGGGTGTCTGCAACGAAGATCGTCACCGGAAGATCCGCCACAGCCAACTCCCAAACAAATATCTCTATGGACGACTCATCGAGTCATGGAGTGGCTCAAAGCTGTCGATTTGGCTGAGTATGCCCCAAATTTGCGTGGTGCGGGAGTACACGGGGGGCTGATGGTGTACGAGACCAAGTTTACAGCCGAATTGTTGGCAACACTGCTTTCAATTCCACCGGGGAAAACCCTACTGAGGCGTCATCTGAAAACGCATTTCAACGAATTGCTGGGCAAGGAAATAATCCAGGAAAAGAGGGAGGCCGAGTCGACTATGGGTTACATCCCGCTAACGCCCTCGTCAAAATTAAAAGTGAGTCATTGTTGTCACTTCATAGTAAACAAATAATCGGATTTGTTTAGGTCGCAAAGAAATCGCAATTTTCTTTGAAGAGGAAAAAGAGTAAAGGCGAAGCGGATTACGGCGACTTAGTGTGCCCCCTGAATTCCGATAAACAGTCAGGTGAACTGAACGGTTCTGCTCCTAACATGGGTGTAAGTGTACTAACTTTTCTAACAGCGTTTTTGCCTAGCGTCAGCTTTCTAACATGATTAATAAATTAAAAAAACACGAGGTGATGCTTTACTTAATGGTTTTCTTTCCATGCAACCGGATCGCTAGATTCCCGAGATTTTAATCATTCATTGTTGATTAGTGTTTGTTGATAAAAATACAGGAAACTGTAAAAGGTGTGTGGGTAAAGTTTTAGATTCACGTAGATTAGATGCAAGAATAGTTGAGTTTCTCGCTTCTTAGTAAGTCGTGGCTGCTGCATTTCTTAAATTAGTTTCATAAGATAACAATGTTACTAAAAATGTTTTTTGGGGCCTAGATGATGAAGACGGAAAGCCTAAGGGTCGAGGATGTCTCTCATCACGTTGAACAGAAACTGGTACGGTCTTCGCCGGCATCGATTGCTAATTCACCAGTACCACAAAGACATGTTTAATAAGTTTTTTTAGTATTGATAAGAAAGTATTTATCAAATATGTCTTCCCCACCCAAACAATTTGCCTTAGGAAAGTGCATGAGATTCCTGTTGTGTTTGTTTTATCGGCAGCGAAATTATAATAATCGTGTCAAATGTGCCAAACCGATTATTTTTTCTGTTTTCGTGGAATTTCTATTTTTTTGTATTAACAGTATTTAAATATCGTTGTTACCAATTGAGTAGAGATAGATTTTAGACGTATTTAACAAACTGACCAAAACAATTCGTATTAAGTATAGGTTATGAAATTGTTGACATGTTTTTGTATCGTCATCATCACACACATCACTCCCATTGTATTTTATGTAACTGAGTATTTTTATTATCGCATTAAAACTTGTAAACATTTCGTACTTATCTTTGTATTTTCAATGTCATCTACTAACTCCTCTTTTATATCAAACATTTTGTTTCTAGGAAAAAGTTGTAAATCTTCAACTTTTGGTTTTCGAATGCACAAAACTCAATTTCAATATTTATTATCACATAAAAACTTGCAAATATCTCGAACTATTTATTTTTTCAATCGTCAGCGATCATGCTAGGGAGACTCATGCTGGCTAACTTGTTCGTTTCTTGCGTCTCGACTTCCTTCTTCAAGACTGAAACTTCCTTGGAACCGTCGCCTTTAACTGTTTTCGGTCCAGATTTTTTTCTCAGATTGTCCATGTATTTTTTGCGCTCTTCTTGGGCATGTACCATCGCGGCTTGTTCAGCTGGGTTCAATTGGGCCAATCGCGGGTCCATAGCGAACCAATCCGAGGCCAAAATTTGCTCGATTTTCCATCGCTTGGACGTGTCGGGTTCTAGGAGGTGACTCATAAGACGCTTTACTTCCGAACTAATAACATCGACGACTTTTGACCGGAATTTCCATTGTCTGTTCATTTGTTGTTCATGGAGTCTTTTAATATTAGTGTCGTCGAAAGGCATAGCTTTGTTTAACATGATGTATAGAACGACGCCCAGGGACCAAATGTCGGCGATTTTGGGGTGATATGGTGAGCCTTTCAGGATTTCGGGGGCTGCGTAACTCAAAGACCCGCAATAAGTGTCGCTGGTCAGTTTTTTGCCATAGGCATCGGTGACGTATCTCGCGAACCCAAAATCAGACACTTTTAGATTGTAATTACTGGTAATTAAGGCATTTTCGCATTTTAAATCCCTGTGTGCTATCTCCATATCGTGCAAGTATTGCACAGCTAGGGCTAGCTGTCTCAACCAAACTCGAGATTGTGCTTCCGAAATCGAGCCTTTTTTCAAAATAAACTCAAGCAAATCTCCATTTTCGGCATACCTCATAAAGATGAAATATTTCGACTTCCTCTGAAAAATGCTATGGACGTGTATCAAATGCGGATGATTAATTTTAACCAAAATATCCAACTCGCGGGGTAGGAACTTCTTGACAAAGTCTCGGGGAGCTTTCGTCGTATCGACTATTTTACATGCCAACTGCCTGGGCTTGTTTTTCTCGTCACCAGAGGTGCCCTTGTACTCTGCTAGATACACCTTAGCATATGAGCCTTCACCTAGGACTTTAAACAGTCGGTAGCCTCGGGATGAAAGAGTGAGTTCTTCGGAAGCAGTATGTTCCGGTGGTTTCGCCATATGTACATTGGGACGGGAATTTAGACAAACATTTTATAAAAAAACTGACGTTTATTCAAAAATGTTACGTTGACAATTCATCTTTACTGTCAAAATTTTGTTTCTCACGCGAAAACTCGTCAAGAATGTGGTCGGAAAGGGCTGCCAGATCTTCCAATCCCCGTTTGAGGGCATCCACAGCACGGCCTGAGCGCATCTGAATGCGGAGATGCATTGAACATTCCATGGGGTGAGTGACTGTGTAAGCGCAAAATTCCACATCAGGACTGGAAAAACTATGTAAATAAGGGATTTGGGGTAAGTTTGGGGCGTATTACTAGCCAGAAATGACACATCTAAGAGCGTTGCCTAAAGTGTGACCTTCGCCTTGCAGAATAAACGTTCGGCATGATTCGTTTGTGTCTTTGGATCCCAGTAGCTGAAATAATGCGAATTTGAAAGGGTGACGGAAAAAATTGCAAATTACCTGAGTAATAGGCATTTTTTCAATTATAGGTTAGGTAAAATTAGAGGTTACCACATCGCCATCATAACATGTCAAATAGGCGGCAATCTTGCCAACCTGTATGAAAATGGGGTTTTTATGCAAGTTTTTATGGACTTCTATCAATTAAAAAGTAAAAACAATATGATTGACACGCAAAAAGTTTCAAAAATGTGGTAAAATTTAAAGACGGTTTTCTTTAATAGAAATATCAAACAGTCTTTACGTAATTGTACCACTAGCAAATTCATTTATGGTTATTTTAATAAAGGAGGTTGGCAGTATTGGCAAGCCCTATTTTTGAATTAATTTGAAAACAAAAATAGTGACAAATTTGGTAACGCTAACAGTTTTTGGAAATTTAGAGACGCGAAGTTTGAAAGCAGGAAGTCATAAAAAGAGCACCGTTAAGTTGTAGGTACACGCAATTTGTAACAGAGGTTTGCGAAACATTTTGTAATGTTTACCAAGTAATTGACGAGAATACAAAATAAACATAAATGAGAAAGAACGCAAATAAATTAGTGTCTGTTTGCATCGTTTTTGAGGAACGACTTGAAAAATAACAATTTTGAAACTTAAGGTGAAGAAGAATTTAGAACATGCATCAACTTCGAGCTTATTTCAATAAATTACACAAAATTTATAGCCAATCTTTATGATAGAAGCTTGTTTCAAATATCGTGGCGAACTGACGTTGTCAAAAATGACTGAATTTTGACACTAAACATACAGGGTTATTCATAAATATGAAGCAATATTTGAACCTCAAAAATGACCTATAAAATGATGTTAATTTAAATAATAACTCGTGTCCTATCTCTACTGATAAGAATTTTACAGCCCTCGGAATGTGGGTATGGAAATTTGATTTTTTTGTAATAACTTTGGAACTATTTGACCAAATATTATAAAATTTGGAACATTTTCTTGTGACAACATACCCTTTGAACTGGTAATCACGAATCACGAATTTCCGGTTACAGCAGGTGCAGTTCACATTTTCTGTGTTTTTCCATTTTTTTGCTCTCTTAACACCAATTTTTTATTGTCCAAATCGATAGAGTAATCAATTTCGAATAAAAAACGCATAACCTTTAATACCCCCAAAATGGACCGTTTCAAAGATATTTTAATTTAAACTGAGGACTGCACAACGCTGAAATCAAAAAAATAGGGATTTTGAATAAGTGGTATCCACGACACCCAATGACCATGGTCACATAAATCCCTGCCAGGCATCTGTTAACTTTGACGATAAATTTTTGTGAATTTTTTATGAATGAAATGCTACGAGATCCCTTTGGATTTATTCTAAGATATGTTTGGAATCTGAGGTAAACTCTTTTATTAAATATTTTCGATTAATTGTCTAATAATCGTCCAATCTCAAAGTTGACAGATGCCTGACAGCGATTAGTGAGACCATGGTCATTTGTTACCGTGTCCATTCAAAATCCCTACTTTTTGGTTTCAGCGATGTGCAGTCCTCAGTTTAAATTAAAATATCTTTGAAACGGTCCATTTTAGGGGTATTAAAGGTTATGCGTTTTTTAATCATAATTGATTACTCTATCGATTTGGGCAATAAAAAATTGGTGTTAAGAGAGCAAAAAAATGGAAAAACACAGAAAATGTGACCTGCAACTGCTGGAACCGGAAATTGAGTGAACGTATCCGGTTTTCGTGATTACCAGTTCAAAAGGTATGTTATCACGAGGAAATGTTCCAAATTTTATAATATTTGGTCAAATAGTTCCAAAGTTATTACAAAAAAATCAATTTTCCATACCCACATTCCGAGGGCTGTAAAATTCTTATCAATACAGATAGGACACGAGTTATTATTTAAATTAACATCATTTTATAGGTCATTTTTGAGGTTCAAATATTGCTTCATATTTATGAATAACCCTGTATGTTTACTATTAAAAAAAATATTGTTCATTGGTGTCGTATGAAATAGTATTTTAAAACCATTGTTATTTCTTAAAAAAATATAATAAGTAGGTAGTCGTACATAAGATGAAGAATGATGAACAAATTATTAAATTGTTAACGCATGAAAAGAATTTTCACAAATGATATTCATAACAATCCTTGTCTTCACAATTTTTAGAGAATAAAAGTACGCCCAAGTATTTTTTTTATCTTAACCAAGTGGGCGAATTCCAAGTGACTTTTCTGTCACCGTCAGTTCGCCACCAGATATGGAATAAGCTCTACCTGCTTGTACTTTTTGCAAAATAACTTTTTTCTGTTTATACGCCCTTTTCAGTAAAGTTGTTGTAGCAAAAAGCTCATTTTTGTCCTCAACATTACTTACGGTGTGTTTCTATCAAAATGATTAGCACAGATTTCTGTCTTTAGACATTAGGTAGTGATGTTTGTCCTCAGGTATTCGATTATAACCATATAATTTTTTAATAAAATTTCTAGGGATAAAATAAAAAAGTAAACAAAATTTGTGGCTATGGAAATAAGCTGTGTCCAAATCATTACGAAATTTTTCATTAAAATTTTGCCTTTGTGATTCCCATTAAAAAATAGACTCTACTTATCTACAGGTGCTCCAGAACTCGCGCACCAAAGAAAAATGCCATAGGTATAAGGTATGATAAAAAGAGGGTGGAAAAAATGTTAAAAAATTCTATCTATAAAAATTTCGAAGTTATAAGAGTTTAAATTTTGCACTTTAACTCTATTTATTTCTGTTGGAAAAATAATTTTTCAAGTTTTTTACCTTTACTAAATAATTATAAAAAAAACATACAAGATCATACAGTATCATTAAATAGAAATTAAAAAAAATGTCAAATGTCAAAAAATAAATGTGAAATTTTTTTTTACAGAAAGAATTTTTTTAACATTTGTTGATTTGTTCCATGTTCCATCTTACTTGAAATTTTTCTCTGGGGCGCGAGTTCTGGCGCAACTGTATATTATTTTGGAAAAGTAAAAAGAGCAACATGTAAAACTGAGTTTAGTTAAATTAAAACAAGTTGTTCAATAAATAATTTTATTTACAAATTCATCAATATTGGACACACAAAGTATAAGAGTAGATTTTTACCATGCGGTCAAAGGAGCAGCTGAGAGGGTGGAAATCGCGGGGGCACCAATAATGGTCCGAGCACCGATCAAACCACCACCTAAGGGGGCGGCAAGTGGGGCACTAATTATGCCAGCACCCAAGGGAGCTCCGATCAATGAGCGAGTTCCGATTAAACCTGCACCCAAAGGAGCGGCAGCGAGAGTTGGAGCACCGATCAAAGGAGCTGATGCAATAGCGCGGGCTGAGATTACACTAGTAGCTAAAGGGGTGGCTAAAGGGGCTCCGATGAGACCTCCAGCGTTAGCACCAGCGATGGCGAGAGAAATAAAAACGATCTGCAAATCAATAAATTACATAAAAAAATATGTATTTTTATTATAATAATTACCAAAGCGTTCATGGTGATGTTTGGGGTTGTTTTGTAAACTGTAGTTACGAAATGTGATATCGAACTAAAACTGAATGCGAGTTTATATAGTAAAAATGTGTCCTCCACCAATAAATGTGCAAAAAAAACCTGTTTTGTTGAATGAAAATTCAGGCCTACCTTTAAAATGTCATAAATTGATCGGTTATAAGGAAGCTTATGAAATATTTTAAAAAATTGCATGCTTTTCTATGAGCAAAATGGGGAGACCACGTCTAATAAGAAACTTTGTTTTAACTTGCATCAGTCAAAACCTTTAAAAAAACTAATTACATAATCTTAATAGTTTTTTTGCCTAATATTTTTTTATAGGTAATTATTCAAGTTCTGGAAGATTTAGTTGTTGCTTTTATATTAATTTTTAATTTATTCCTCAAAATCGTAGTTTAATTTTATAATTGAATAATAAATTAAAGAATTGTATCAGTAGATAATTAAACATTTAGACACGTTTCTTACATGTATGTACAGTGATGGACAGTGAATTTCGTCCACCCAATTTCTGTGAATTCACAAAAATTCACTGTAGTTTGTGCTTTATTCTCATGATAACTGACATTCAAATACGTATTGTCAAATTTTTTCAAATTCGAACATGCCAGCAGTAAGTGCGTTTAATAAAATAAAAATTATCTCTCTGATACAAAAGGATATGTCTCAAAGACGTGTCTCTATACTTTTGGGCATACCAAGGACTACCATTTCACAGGACAAAGGTAAAAAGTAGCAAGAAGCAGCAAGCATTTTGTCAACGTGACAAACGTTAATCAAAATTCTGAAACAAGGTTAGGAAAACCTAAAGACTAATTTACACTTTTAATCTGTCATGGAAATTTGGTGGACGAAATTCACTGTCCATCACTGTATAAGTAATTTTTTTAAAGTTTTGTGTGTTATTTTTTTGTTTCAATTCAAATAAAAAGGTTTGTACTTTAAATTAGAGACTACCTACATAATATTTTTTTTGAAATATTCTTTATAAATGCATAATTTTAAATAAATGCATAATTACCGATGTGAAATAGCAGTAGGTAATCAAATATTTATGATAACCTGAAATTTTTTTCAACAAGAAGTTTTAAAAATTTTGGTGGCGACTACGAGGCCACTTCTTACTATACCTATGAGCTTTGATGCTTTACAAGTTTACAACAATTTTCATCTACGACTCGGATAATTTCTTCACTAGCTATTGGTATGTGAATAAACTTCATCTTTTTGAATTCTAGTCATCATTATGCGCACATTATTATTTGATATCATTGACTATTTTTCCTCAGAAAATTTTAACCAATCATATTATAAAATCAGCCATCAGAGTAGGGGTTTTTAGAGGGCCCAGTAAGATCCACCATTATTATTTTCATTATTATTTTATATTTTATTAAGTACTTACAACTATTGGAACGGTCTTACGCACGGAGCAAAAAAATAAAGTTAGGTATACTGATACACACTATTACATTATTAAGTATAACTATTTACATTATTTTAAAGATACTAAAAAAGTGTAATATTTATTTAGATTAGTGAGTCGTTCAAAAATAACACAAGACATTTTATTGAAGAAAATTCGCTAATAAATTCGTATCTGTCAAAAAATTCAAAAAACGTTTTTTTTCGGACACCCCGTCCTGTATAGATTTGCTACTAGCAAATTAACATTGTAATTTTGATGCTATTGGTCGATTTGAAACTTTTGCTTGTTACGATTGGCTTAGAACACTGTTTAAAAAATAATCATTATAAGTGCTATATTTTTTAATAGGCCACAACTTGTTTTTGGTTTTGGTTTGGTTGAACACGGACCTGTTTATGTCTCACTATGCCACTGTTCTCGCCGTCTCCGTCGCCGGCGCCAATGTTGCAACCGGCGCGGTGGTTTGATTGGAATTCCATTGGTTACTCCCTTTACCGCCGCCCCTTTGCCGCCTCTTTAGCCGCCCCTTTTGCTGCTACTCGTAGTGTTAATTTCTGCGTGATTTTTGCTCGTACACTTGCCGCTCTTGTGTCCGTAATTGTTGTTATTGCAACCATTTCAGCCGCCGCTTAGCCTCGTGGTAAATTATGTTCTCATGCTCAACAAAGCTGTATTTTCGAAAAAAAAATAATAAAAAAACAAAGAAATAGAAATTTAGAAGAACTATTGTGGAAACGTAATAGTAAAAAATTTAAAAACACTGACAATAGTAAGTTATTGTATAAATAGTTAATACCTACTTTTTTTTTAAATTTACATTGGTCTTAATCAAACATAATTAAAACAACAAATTTTGTTGAGCATTTTCTCCCAATAATCAAGCAATAACTACTTTACTATTCTGTGATTTATGACTAGGATTAAAACAGAAATTTCAATTTTTAATTTACCTTGACTGAGATTGATTTACATTAAGATAACGGAATCTGGTGGGAAGTGGGGACTTAAACAAAGGTGACAAATTCGGTGCTAACGTTGGTTTTTAATCTTCGTATTTCTGCAAAAATTAATTTTTAAATATTTTATTTATCTCTACTAATTGCCAATAGTCATCAACTTTTAACTGTTGAAAGTAATCTACTTGTCCCACTTTTTTGTCACTGAACTGATGATACAATTATTTGTATTGATTTTAGTGAATGAAAAACTATTTCAACAGTTTTTCGGAATTTTTCATTACCTTTGTCTTGTATTTGGATTGAAATAAATATACTGCTCTACAAAAGTTATGGAAATGTGCAATAATTACAATAATTAATTAAATTAATAAATTATATAAAAAATAATAATAATCAATTAAACGTGAGATAAAGGCAGATATATTTTTACTTTTTTGTTTTTGCTGGTTTCTTCAATGCTTAGAAGAATAAAATTTGTTTGTTGTAAAAATAATGCGACTTTGTGGAGCAGTTTATATCATGTACTCGTATACTCGGATGAAGTTTACAAGAGGAAAAAAAATCTTTGATTTTACGGCAAAACTGCAAAGGAAAAACATTTTTTGCTTCACCTAAGACAAGCAAATCATGATTCAATGAAAACAAAAGTTAATTTTTCTCTTGATTTAAGACTTTAAAAAAAAATTAAGACTTGAAAAAAAGTCTTTAGTAGTGTTGTGCTATTGAGTTATTACAAATAAGTCATTTAAGAAAAGTAACGCACTTATTTGTTATTATGCTCTTTCTCTTTCTTATTATGCTTTGCGTTCTTATATTTGCTTTCTCTCTCTCTCTTATATACGTATTAGCACACGTGCACACCAGTATGCCACGTCTTGATGTCTTAATTAAATATATTCATACAGACACAAAATTTTTGAAAATTTTATTTCTTGCATTTTTACAACGTTTTGGTACTTTTCTCATGAACCCTAAGAGTGCAAATAGTTTAATTTTGAAGTTATTAATTTTTTCGATTTTTGACGAAATTTTGGACGATTATTGACGCTAGTCCTTTGTGTTTGGTACCGTTGGAAAGCAAATTTAATTTTTTATCACATAGAAAAAAGATATAATTCTCACCCGTTAAATAATTGTCATAAATTTTGCAGTTTTCTCGACGCCCATTGATTTCTTGAACATTTTACATACCTAATATGTTTAGATACAGTTTTGCCGCAATTTACAAAAAAAGTAAATTTGTGGATTTTTTAAAACTTGTTACAAAATTCGAATGTGTAATTTAGTTGTTTCCAAAATATGATTTAATTTAATTACCACTACACAATAACTGAGTGTAGTTAAAATAGAATGGTCAATTATTATTACATATTACAATTTTTACTATGTTATTTAGGTGACTAACAATACTGCTCTGAAAGACTGGTAGTCTACATAACAAAAAGATAATTCTTTATGCGAATATGCTCGCAAGTATGCTTTGATTATTTTAAACTTACATAATTATGCAAAGTCAAGCAATCAAATTCATAAATATGTTTTTTACCTATTTAACAGTTACAGTAAAGTTTTAAAACAATTTTTTAACCAGAAATGCACTTTTTCAATTTGATATGTTTTTTTCTATTTAAAGTTTTAAGAATTTTAAGTATTATTTGAAATTATTTTACTACTATACAACATTTTAGGCGTTTTCACCAGTTATGTTAGTCAGTCCATCCGTTTGTATTAGCTACTTATAAGATTTATTACACATTTTTAAAAACGATACAATTTAGTAATTTTCACATCAACAAATAATTACATCGTTAACTGGTAATTTTGAATTTCACACTTTTTTTTACCTAGGCGCACTTACCATCATTTGATCGACAGTTTCCGGTGTTAAAGCAAAGGAAGCTGAATGAACTTTTCTGATTTAGAAAGCACCTACTTTTTACAAGTGGGTACTTTTTTGATCATTCATCTCGTGAATTTTTGATAGCTGGACGCTTTTAAAAATTCTGTTTGTTTTATTAGCAACACTTCAAAATCATGTTCGCATGTTGGCCTACTAAAAACATTCAAACTAATTAAACTATAATAATTTTTTTACATCAAAGTGAACGTACACCACTCAAGAACTCCCATTGTCGACAACTACCTCAATTCCAAGGCAAATAAAGAAACAATTAACTAAACTCAATTTTGGTACATACCGGAAACCTATAAAAATGATTATAATATAGTTACAACGCGCATTTATTTGCCTAAAAGCCCTCATCGACCTTCACGCTTTCAATTCTTTCTTAACAAAATCGTTTCACAACGGAGTCATCGATTGATTCATTAATAAAAAATTCTTTCAGCTTGTCTTTGCCACTTTTGCTGTCACACTAGGGGCTTTCTAGAGCAGGTCCGGATCTGCCTCCTCCCTTTCTTAGTGATTCCAATGCACTTTGTTTCATCACTATTAAATTGAAGGCATGTTAAATATTCAGGTGTTTTATTATTGCGTTACACAGGAATTAAGCTTGTGGTAATGACCATGGCGGTTTTTGCACTTACTTAAGACATATTAAGTATCAAGTTCATATGAGTGAAGTAAACAAACTAATAAATGGGTGCGGCAGAAAAGTCGATGGTCTGTTGCGGAAGCTGAGAGCCAAAAACGAATCTGATTCGATAATGAATAATGATAATGAAGAGACTTTCGTTAAGCATTTGCCAAAACATGAATGAATTTGCATAAATAAGTTTCACTTTCGTGTCGTTATTTCTAATTTATTGGAAGAAACGACTTGGTTTTAATAGTTTATCTAATGGATGATTTTGATGAGGAACACATTTTGTTGTCTCTGTGTTAGTGTTTGCTATTAATAGATAAAAATTAATATATTGAATTTAAAACAAAAATACTTATGGCTTTTGTTCGACTAACGATAGATAAATTATTACATTTTTAAGCAACGGCTCTTTTGACTCTTTTAAGAATGAGAGGTTGTTTCAAAACTCGCGCCCCAGAAAAAAATGCCACGTAGGGTAAGATACCAGCAGGAACATGAAAAAAATGTTAAAAAAAATTCTATCTATAAAAATTTCGAAATTATGGGAGTTTAAATTTCGCACTTTGACTATTTATTTCTGTCGGAAAAATCATTTTCCAAGTTTATTTTGCTACAGGCTATTAGAAGAGAAAACAAGGAAGCTGTATCCTAAATTGTAACTATGTTTAATGTTAAAATTTTTGGACTTTTACAAAATAATTATAAAAAAAAAAAACCATAAAGTCGCTGTCAATTCATATAGTGGCCATTTAATTTATCTCAAAGTGGGCAGCACTTTGCCTGCCACTTCTAATGTGTGGGTTTTGTCAAAGTTGGTCGCAGAAGTAACTAAATAGTGTCAAAAGTTGTGACAGGCTTTTTCAGTATTGTCATTTTTTATAGATATGTCCCTAAAAAACAATTGTATGTTTAAAGTCGGATTTACACAACTATGAATTGACCGCGACTTTATTCAAGATCTTAAATAGACGTAAAAAATGTCAAATGTCAAAAAATAACCGTCAAAATTTTTTGCTAATAGAATTTTTTAAACATTTTTTCATGTTTCTGGTATCTTTATCTTACTTGAAATTTTTCTCTGGGGCGCGAGTTCTGAAACACCTTGTATATGTCATACTGTATGAGTAGTGGTTCATTTAGTAAAAGTTAAATTAGGGCAAAGTTGTGCATTTTTATGCTGAACAATAATCTGAACGAAAATTTAATGTGTCATTTTTAGTTTTTGAATTATTGGAAGAAAATGGAAATTTGTAATTTTCCTTTTTATTTTTGCAAGCGAAACCTAAAAGACCTAGACGTTTTTAACTAGGACGTTCTTAAGGCACTTTCTTACAAGGAATCTAAATCTGTCATCGTATTTTCCAAGGCGCTCTTGATATCAGTGTTACCACACTCAACTTCGTATTTTCTTGTGGACACCATATTTGATGTCCGTATTTTTGAAAAGTCTTTTTGTTCCTGATTACAACGATGTATCACACGATATAATCAAATTTTACATGCTGATCACAATTAAGAAAAAGTGTTTTTGAGAAGAGTACTTTGGAATAAACTAAAAAACACCAACAATTTTAATTAACAAACTACTTAGATTTTGACACTTTGACAGTTTACTTAAATTTAGATCTGGAAGTCACATTTTCGTCAAGATTACCTACTTAAAAACTAAGGTTTTGAAATAGGAACAACGTTATAAACTAGAATTTAATCTTCGCAAAACAAAACAACACAATGTTATAAAAGATTTAGTTTATTAATTAAAATTGTCGTTTTTTCCAAAGCATTCTTACTAAAAACGCTTTACCTTAATTTTAAATAGCATGTAAAATTTGATCATATCGTGTGATACATCGTTGTAATCAGAAACAAAAAGACTTAAAAATAAAGAATTCGAATATGGCATCCATAATAAAATCTAAAGTGAGTGTTGAAACTCTGACATCCACAGCGCCTTGGAAAATACAATGACAGATTTAGATTCCTTGTAAAATAGTATATTAAAGAACAAGTTTTATAAGGGTTGATTTGGCGCACGAATCCCAAGTTAGAAAACGAGCCGTAGGCGAGTTTTCTATGGGATGAGTGCGCCAATGCCATTATAAAACGAGTATTTTATGCTATTTTTTCTAATTTGTGCCCCCTTTTTTCTTATTTTAATTAAAAAAATATATTTTTGTCGTCTAGAGAATTAGTTGGTATCGGTTGGTAACACTCGGCGCCCACCTGATTTTTTGAATCATTTCTGCCGTCTGTCATTAAAAATAAAATTTACAAATTATTAGTTATTAGTGTTACAACAAAATAATAATAAATAAAATATGAGCCAACAGAATTTAGTTTGCACTCCGACCGAAATTCGCGAAATTGCCGAAGCAACAACACAAAATTTGTTACCTGACAATTCAGAAGCGGCATACAAAAACTAAATAACCCTAAATTCATTAAAGTACAGTGTGCTTTTATAGATAGCCATAAACGACTCCTACTGGAGACGTTAATAAACGTATTATAAATGCAAATTAGAAAAAATTGCCTTAAGAACGCCCTAGTTAAAAACGTCTAGGTCTTTTAGTTTTCGCTTGAAAAAATAAAAATGAAAATTACACATTAACGTTTTTTTCCAATAAATCAAAAATTAAAAATGACACATTAAATTTTCTTTCAGATTATTGTTCATCACAAAAATGCGCAACTTTTCCCTAATTTAACCGACCTCGCATCTCTTATAATAACTGAGATCCCCATGGTGGAGCTCGAAAAATGAACAAGCTAAAAGCGTCAATTTTTGTTGCTTACGAAAAGCTGTTCATTCATAGGATGATCAGCTCACGTTTATGTCGCTCCAGTGTGAAGATGAATGGGTATTTACCAGACAATTGAATAGGCACTTAAACGACTGTACTATAAAATGTCACACACATAGTACTATACCGATAATTGCAATTCAACAATATCTACTTATTTAAATGCCTTCATTACAATAGTGCAATGTCATATTAACGATTACATAATTTAAATCGATAGTAACTATTCTCTGAAAACTTGACATAATACACGTTTCAGATCTAAGCATATCCAAAATGGGTGTGTAACATTTGAAATTGCAGAGAAATCTTACAATTGCACGACTTGTACTTAAGATAATCTAACAATTTTCAACAATTTTTTGAAAAAATGTAGCAAAAAATGAGGAAGGGCGCGGCGTTTCGTAGCTATAGGTGGTATTCTTGAGCGAGCAATTCATTTTTAAATCGAACCATTATTTCGCACATTGAAGGCCAAATTATTACTATATAAACTGGGGTAAAAGGATCGGGTCTTCAGACTCTTCAGATCTTCTCACAATCATGAACGCTTTGGTAAGTCCACAAACTCAAAATAAATAACGGTTCTTGCTAACACATTCCTCTCGATAAGACTTTCATAATTATCACAGTTCATAAATTTATTGTAAAATTATAACACTGTTGTAAAAATCGGCTTGCATGCTATTACATTCAACCTTGGAATTTCTTTCAGTTTGTAGCTGTTTTTGCCGCTTTGGCCGCCGCCGCTAGTGCTGGAGGCATCGGCCACGGTGCTGGGGCTATCGTGGCAGGGCCCTCCGGAGTGGTGACTCCCTATGGACCCATCGGGCCTGCCGGTCATGGACACGGTCTTGGCTTGGGATTGGGATTGGGATATGGGCATGGGGCCCTCGTCGCCGGCCCTGTGGCTCACACTGCCGTCGTTGCTGGACCAGCTCTGGGTCTCGGCTATGGTTTGGGATACGGCGGATTGGGATATGGACACGGATTAGTTGGACTTGGTGCTCACGGGGTTACTGTGAAAGGTCCTGCCACCGTCCCTGCTGTCATCGCCGGGCCTTCTGGAAAAATCGTCGCCGACGGCTTGTACGGAGTGCCACACTATGGACATTATGGCCACCACTGGTAAATTATGGTACAAAAACAATCCCACGGTCAGTGACTACAACATGCGCTTTATGACCACTTGTGTGTACTTTGTAAATGCTTATTTATGTGTATTAATATAGTACGTGATGAATAATAAATAATTATTGAATCTGAAAAAGAATTTTTAATTCCTGACAATTCTTCTAAGAATCAGAAAAATAATAATAAATTAATTTTTAATTAACTTTAGAAGAAATCAGTACTTAACTGTTGTTTTAATTTACCTTTATCAATATATATCAATATATAAAGAAGGTCGAAATACTTATTTTTGCAAATTTCAAGACGAATTGAACACTTAATAAAATCTAAAATTAGCAAAAATTAAAAAAAAAATGAGCTAAACAGAACGAAACAAGTCGAAACAATCCAATTCCATGTTTTCTTAAAATCAACATAATAAACAGGACTTGTTGCATTTTTTAATGGACACAATAAATCGGGTGAATTGCGCTCACTTCAAGCACGGCATTTTAATCCTTACAGTGGACTGCGCTCAGAAATTTTTTACATACCTGCGTTGCGTTAATCCCTATGTGAACTGCGCTCAGTTTGGTCAATATGTCTCAGCGTAATGTAAAGAATTAAATTATTAAAAATTAAATTCCCACGCTGATGACAATAGGGATGAACCAGTAGCAAAAATGTACTTTGCTTTTTGAAATAAACAAAAACGAAATAGGTTATTATTTACATTTACTGAACACAAATATGTATAGGTGTACATTACATAACAGTGTTTTAAAAAATTTGGCCAAACTTATAAGATAGACATTTTACAAAAGTGGATCGATCTATTTGCTTCTTTTTCATAATTTTTTTTATTAAAACATACCTTTTACTACAGGGTATTTCCGAACTCTAAATTAACTAAAAGTTCGAAGAACCAACCTATGGGTGGGTACCCTGTTGTGATGCTACTGAGCGCAGTTCACCTTAAGGATTAGCGACCTTATTAGCCTCATTATACCTGTTTCTAAAACCTGCCCCAATAAATCGAATTGGTACAAAACAATTAGGGTTATTAGTAAGCAAAAAAACACATTTTAAAATATAATTTTGTTTAATTAAATAATTGATTCAAAATGATACAATAATGAGGTCCTAATTTAATTATACAAGATTTACTTTTTCAATTTTTAATTCAAATTAAACGAAATGTTTGAAAATATGTTATTTTCATTAACACAAATCGATTCCATTATTGAAGAACATTTTTATAGTAAGTAAAACTTTTGTTGTGATTTTCTAAAAAAAAAATAAATCGTAAAATTTTACAAAGTGAAAATTATGCAATTTAAAAGTTTCTTTTGTGATTCATCGAATCTTTGAAAAACAAGTGAGATTTATTTTGGGCCCTAAAAATCAATAATCAGTTTGAAATAATGATACAGAGATCTTATTCCCCGATTATTTGCATTATTAGTCCAAAGAAATGTAAAGCTCTGTTCAATTCTAGGTTACAATTTTTGAAATGTAGGTATGTAAATTGTCAATGCTCTTGTGGTGAAGGTTAATAAATTATGTAAATGATCTTTAATTTTAGATAATTAAGCTCAGTTATAGTTTTTGCTTTTAGTCCGATTGCAAATAACCAAATGCATTAGTAATTCAGACTAAAACGATGACAGTTTATTGCTGCAATGAAAATCTTTTCCGGCATTAGCTGATTTATAGTTATTTTTGTTATCATGAAATGTATGAGTCGAAATGTAAATTTTAAAATGTGACATGTTGGTAATGAAAAAATAAAACTTTCTACGATTTATGTTTCGACTAACAGTTAGATACATTTTCCCTCCTTCTGGCGGTTCGATTAATAATACACAACTTCAATAAAAATATGAATAATTTCCTCTTGAAAACCGTGTGAACATTTTTCCTTGTAATTGCTGGTAAAGCTGACATGTTTGTTGAGTTGATCTAAACCATTACGAACAGCAACATGATTAAAGAAATAATGACCGCAATTAGAATATATCCTGATTATGAATGAAAAACAATGATATTTAATTGTTACAGATCACAAATTATGAAATAAATCTGTAATAATAGTACACCTACGTTTGTATAATAAATACTTTCTGGGAACATAGAATGACCTTAACCATAAACGATACAGTAATTGAAAATTTTATATTTTAAAGGTAAGACATACTTTCGCTAATGTATCTCTGCAACCAAATCGACCTGCATTATAAATAATTGCAACTGGTGCAGTATCTGTTCTAAGGTCAAAGGTTTATTATTTCTTTGTTTAAATATCTCCTCGTAATAAAAAAGACTTATTTGTTACCTCCTGATCGAAAAATGTCCAAGTAAACTGTATCAAAATGGCTATTGCAACTATTTATTATTATAATGAAAATTTACGGTAAAATGTCTTAAGGCAAGTTATTTTTAGTGAGATATATAGACCTGAGCTAAAGGGCGTGACATATTAAAGACGTTATGTTCGGAAAGGCAATCATGGTCCAGTGCACATTCAAGTTATGTGTGTAAACGCCCAATTTCTTGCACCTACAAGCCAGGATCTGAACCATAAAAATGAGTTAACTTTCATAGCAAGGATATCGATGAAATTACTCATCACTGTTACTATTTTTTTTCTCAATTGTAATAATTATTTTTTAAATTTCCTGTTATTATTAGAGTTTACAATAATGTTTCAAAATTTTTAAAGATAATTGATTTTTGAATTATTTTAATATTTTCAGGAACAATTTTATTTCTTTGATGTCAAATATTGTTGAAACTATTGTATGTAATTAAAACTTTGTATGTAAAATGATAAGATAATTGCTGGTTTGGATTATTTCATGCATATTTAATTTAGTTACTTTTTTAATATAAAATAGCTCTTTTTCTATAACCCCTTCCTGGCGCTTTAACGGTATCGTTCTTGAAATCCCGTTCCAATCAGATCCAGTGTAGATTAATTAAATAATTTTTCAAGTAGACAATTCCTTAATGTCGCAAGGTCGTTCTTAACTATATAAACTGGGGTAAAAGCCCGTTGAAGTCAGTCAAGTTCTCGAGCTTTACACTTCACCATGAACGCTTTGGTAAACCTCTAATTAATGTCTTGTCTCAAGTAACCACCTTTTTGCAGTTCGCCGTTACCGTCGCCTCTTTGGCCGCCTTCGCCTGCGCCGTGCCCTCTGGTCACCACGGCGGTGCCATCGTCGCCGGCCCAGCTGGAGTAGTTACCAACCACGGCCCCATCGGGCCTGCTGGCCACGGTTTGGGCTTGGGAGTCGGTTTGGGCCATGGGCTCGGTTGGGGTAACGGACTCGGTTGGGGCCATGGAGCCGTAGTTGCCGCCGCCCCTGTGGCCACCGCCGTTGTGGCCGGACCCGCTCTCGGACTTGGACATGGTCTTGGACTTGGTGTTGGGCATGGTCTCGGACTCGGTCTTGGACATGGTGTGGCTCTTGGACACGGTCTTGGAGTCGTGACCAACGGAGGGGGCACCATTGGAGTTAGCGCTCATGGGGCTGCCGTCAAGGGACCCGGAACTGCTCCAGTTGTAGTTGCCGGACCTTCTGGTAAAATCGCTGCTGATGGCCTCTGGGGACCCACCGCCAATGTGGGGCTTACCGGCGGACATGGACATGGAGGTTGGGGACATGGGGGCTGGGGCCATGGCTGGTAAAGTGGAAAACTTGATGGATTGATCGTTTGAACAACTACTGCCTCCTCTTATGTTATAGATTTTTTGTATATTTTTGTAGATTATTTATATTAGAATGTGTAAATTGTCAATAAATGACGAGAGAGTAATTACTTTGTTTTTATCAACTTGTTTTGATATCCTTTGAAAAAGTTCCAAAATTGGAAAATTATGTTTGACTAGCTATTTTTCAATACTAATAATAATAGAGGTTTTTCACGTATTATACAATATATTATGAGTTTTCCGCAACGTTTTCAAATAAAATAAATTTGTATTGGAAGTCTTCTGCTATTTTTAGAATCTGAATATTTTACTAAAAGTAATATTTTTTATTCTAAATATAAACTAATAAGCATACTAGTTGTATTAGAACTCACACCCTACAGAAAAATGCCAAGTAAATTAAGATACCAGGAACATGGAAAAAATGTTAAAAAAATTCTATCTATAAAAATTTTGAAATTATAGGGTTTTAAATTTTGTACTTTGACACTATTTATTTCTGATGGAAAAATATTTTTATGTACATGCTTTTTTGCTGCAGGGTATTGGAGAAGAGGTTACATTAAATGGAGATAAAAAAACTCAAATATCAAAAAATAAATAAATAAAATAAAATTTTTTAAACATATTTTGCATGTTGTTAGTATCTTATCTTACTTGTATAAATGACTTTCAGTTACCTATTTACCTTTAAGAGTTTAACTACACTTTCAATAGCAAAGTGATACTTTTATTTTATAACTTAAAGTCGCAAAATTGTTGTAGGGACTTATTTAATGTTTTGTTTTAATATTTCAAATTCACACATAAGTGATGCCCTTGGCATTGAAGGTTATAACTTTAAAGAACCGAAATTGGAATAAAAATAGTAACTATGAAATAAAAAACACTATAATAATCTTGTGGTATTTTTTGGGTTTTGGTGGATTACCTAGTCATAATTTTTTCTAATGAGAAAACATAAAACAACGGAACCCCTCCCCCAAAAAAATAAAATATTATCATTTTTGAAGATGTCATAACCTGGAAATTTTTGTTCAAATACTGTATATTTTTTTCAACACAAGCTTTAAAGTATCTATATACATTATTTGAATCTAAAGTTATAACTTTTTAGGTTTATAAACTCAATTGAGGTTTTTCAACGATAATCTTCTGCACATTGTTTCCTAAAGAAAATTTATGAATAAAGTTTGCAAAAACTTTGCCCAAATAGTAACACCAAGTGAAAACCCATAAAAATTTAATTTCATACTGAAATAACACAAAGAAAAGGCAAAATTATCTGAATATAATAATAATACCGAATTTTATGTATTTACTTGACAAGAGCAATTTAAGTTTGATATTCTTTTCGATAACTATTTTTTTAAGGCTTATCGCTTCGTTTTCTATTCGGTTTTTAACTATGAAAATTTAATGTATCTATTTCGTTTATACAATAATTGTAGTTTTCTGATATAAAATTTTTAGAAAAAAATAGTTACCATAACAACAAAACTCGAACACAAATAGAATTTTTTTAAAGATTATTATTTAAAAACAATCATATTTTTATTAGTTTTTCAATCAGAAATTTTATTTTTTTATAAATTTCGTGTATTCAGAAATTGCTTAGTTTCATATTTTTTCCCACTCCATTTCCTGTTATCTTATTTGTGGCATATCTGTTGAAGACTATCTTTAAAAAAATTGTGTTTGTATTCAATTTTTTAAAAATTTTATTTAAAAATTTATTTATCTACAATAATAATGTTATAGGCGTATTCATACCCACATAATTTAGTACATATTACACTCCGTGGAATATAAATTCATATTCCACGGTTATTTATATTCCACGAGTGGAATAAAAAGTCATACTCTACGACCTGCCTACTGTTTGAACGCAATTTCACATTTTTCTTAATAAAATTAAAACGTCAACTTCTAAACGTTAATTTTGTCAGTACCTAAAATCGAAAATATTTCATAGTCGTAGATAAAGCAGAGTATTCTACTCTACTCTAATGGCTACTATTATTATATGCTCGTTGAATAATCTGTTGTTTTGTTTTTGTTTATGTGTTTTTTTTGTAAACTTAAAGATAATGTTGATAAATTAGAAATTTTTGTACAAAAACTAAATAGTTAAATGGCCATATGTTTTGACTTTTCAAATTCGCTTTATCAAAACTACTCATCTTTCCGATATATTTAAATGGGAAATTAATACACGTAAAATCCTAGACAGCCACCTTGCATAGATGTAAAAATAAGAAGAAAGTAATTGCAATAAATCAGTTTCCTTCAATTAAGCATAAGTTACCAATAACTAGCCCCATCGACAAAAATTTGTAAAATTACGCATTTACATTATTTTACAATCAACCAATTTCCTAATACTTTTGAAGGTCTGTTCTTACTATATAAACTAGGATCTGGGCCACTTAATCACAGTCAAGTTTTCCAGCTTTACATACATACTTACCTATCTACTAAAACCATGAACGCTTTGGTAAGTCGCACATTTTGGTAATATACCAAATAAATTATTTTGGTTGTCTTTTTAGTTGGTCTCTTGTTTGGCTTTGGTCACATTTTGCTACGCTTTTCCTTCTGGTGAAGAAGGAGTTATCCTTAAAGGCCCTTCTGGAATAGTCACCAATCACGGCCCGATCGGCCCTGCTGGATCTGAAGACGGGGATGGGGGAGAGGGTGAAGGTTTAGAAAGTGGTCGAGGCTGGGGACTTGGTGGAGGTTGGGGTCATGGTATAGTTTTGACGGCCCCAATTGCCGTGGAACACAGTCTTGAAGTCATCACTAAAGGAGGTGGTACCATTGGAGTCAGCGAACACGGGGCTGCTATCAGAGGACCCCCAACCGCTCCCGTTATTGTTGCTGGACCTTCTGGAAAAATTGCAGCTGATGGCCTCTGGGGGCCCACTAAGAATGTTGGACTTAAATGGGGCCATGGATGGTAAAACTGCAATGACGTTTGTTACGGATTCACAACAATTAATTAATATTTAAGTCACAACTGTATCTCATCACTCTCATTTAAATGTTAACGACTTTTTAGATATTTTGTATATAAGTAGATAATAAAACGTTTTCGTGTTTACTACAGTCTATTTTTTCAAAATACAGGGTGTAACGAAAAAATGGGGACTAAAGATAACCTGAGATTCTCCAGGACAAAATAAAAAGATTTAACCCAACTTACCTCTATACCAAGTTGTACCGTTAAATGTTAGAAAGCGTCACAGTTTAAAAATTATTTTTATTTTGTACTCAATGTTAAAGAGTAATTTTATCAACTAATTTTAGTAGATAAAGTGGTCTTTTATCGTTTAGTAAAATAAAGTAATTTTTATCTACTGTTTATATTTTATCAACTAATTTCAGTAGATAAAGTAGTTTTTTATCGTCTAGTGAAATAAAGTAATTTTTATCTACTGTTTATATTCAAGAAATTCTGGTAGGTGAGTACAAAATAAAACGAAATATCTTGCAAAAAGTCCACTCGTGACTTTGTAACTCATAAACTTAACCTTTTCAGTCGTAGATAAACAATTTCTTTATCGTCTTGTATAATAAATAACTATAATAACTTTTTAATGGATTAATCGATTTTTATAAAATTAAAATTTTTATAAAATGTTTTGGTGTTATTTCTTTTATTTTATCATTACTGTTAAGTACTTACTTATTAACAACTTGACACATTTTAAGCCATCTTTTTGTTATACGTAATCCGAGTGGCATAACTACTTTTTTATTCAAACAAAACATAATTTTTAAACAATTTTTTATCGGTCTTAGTTTTAGAGTAAAAAAATAATTTAATGTTGGCCATTTATTACTATTGTTTTTAAAATTGTGTTATATTTTTTTAGATTCTAATGTCTTCATGTATGTTTGTGTTAAATAACAATAATGTAATTAGTTGTTAATTTAAACAAAAAAAATCATAATTTTATTGGCGTCCTCTAATTTTTAAATGATGTAACTTAGTGCGCCAGAACTCGCGCCCTAAAAAAAAATTTCAAGTAAGATAAGATACCAGGAACATAAAAAAATGTTTAAAAAATTCTATCTAAATTTTGACATTTATTTTTTGACATTTGACATTTTTTATGTATATTTAATGATACGGATGATCTTGTATATGTTTTTTTTTATAATTATTTAGTAAAGGTAGAAAAATTTTGCCAATAAAAGCCACAAATTAGAGTTACAATTAAGGATACAGCTTCCTTGTTTCCCCTTCTAATAGGCTGTACCAAAAAAACTTGGAAAATTATATTTCCAACAGAAATAAATAGAGTCAAAGTGTAAAATTTAAACTCTCATAACTTCAAATTTTTTATAGATAGAATTTTTTTAATATTTTTTCCATCTTCCTGATATCTTGCCTTTTTTCTCTGTGGCGCGAGTTCTGGCGCAATCTGTAGAGGAAAGTTGGGTTACATCGCTTTACTTTGACCTGGAAAATCTTACGTTACTCTTTGTTTGCATCTTTTCGTTAAATTAAAGTAAAGAAATCTTTTACCACTTTTTATTTCAGTTAAAATTAAGTTAAAAATGTATAATTAGAATAATTAAAAAAGCCATATTGATTTTTATTTGCATATTACACTTTATTAATAGAATTTAGCAATTTAGCTCGGCTAGGATAATACCAGGAATGCTGCATGTCCCAGTTAAGTAATAAGATCCATTGAACCATGAATACAAGTGCAAAAAATTCAGATAAAGTACCATATGAATATGGTACACCATGATAGACATAATAAAGGGTAAGTCAGGGTTACTCAACCCAGCCACATTAAAAATTTTATTCTAACACTGTAAATCTTTCTAAAAGTCGATAATATTATTAATTTTATGTCAAATAAACGGCAAGGACTTAGAGGAAGGTGTGTCACCTTACCCGGAATTACCCTCTAACGGATGACTCGATTGATTGATTTTTATGTCACAATTTCAATTACTCATTTCATAATAACAATAATTTTAGATTTAGTAGATTATATCGGACATTGTCAGCAAGTAAAAGCGCAGAGTTGATGCAACAAACAAGAGCTGTTTCATAAGGAGCGCTTATTTTAGCATGGGAATTAAAAAAAAAAAACCGTTTTAAATTTAATTATTAAAAACTCAAAATTTTTGGAAGTCAAAAATTAAAACAAGCTGTTTATTAAAGCTAAATCTACTTGAAATTTGAACTGATCTTTGAGATGATGAAATGTCATGAAGTCTTAAAGTAGGCAACAATATTTTGAATTAATTATGGGTACAGTAACACGAAGGCCGTCGTCTACTTGTAGTAGCAACTACCTATATATAGGAGGGTAAATATGAAGAAAATACAGTTTATTCAAACAAACCCATCAACCATGAACACTCTGGTAAGTGACCATAAAATTTTCCACAATTATTTAATTTTCTTTTAAGTTTGTTGCCGTCATTGCCTCTTTGGTCGCCCTCTCCGCTGCCAGCCCTTCGGGTATCCTGGGAGGAGCAGTGCTCGCAGGCCCTGCAGGAATCGCTGGACCCATCGGTACACTTGGTTGGGGTGGGGGCGCTGTGTTAACCGCCCCCACTGCCGGCGCCGTGATTTCCGGGCCCGGGTTAGGGCTCGCCGCCCCTCTTGCCCTTGCTGCTGCCCCTATCGCTGTCGCCGCTCCTTTGGGAGTTGGAGCTATCACTAATGGAGGTGGTACCATTAGCGCGAGTGGTGCAGGGGCTGCTATCCGTGGACCCGGAACCGCTCCAGTTGTGGTGGCTGGACCCTCTGGAAAAATTGCTGCTGATGGGCTCTGGGGACCTACCGCCAATATCGGGCTAAATGCCATAGGGCTAGGCAAAGCTTGGTAACTCGGATTCACGAAAACTGGTTTTTCACTGCCTTGTTAATGATAACTTAGCTGTTTTTTGTGTTGTGATTTAAGTATAATATGCACTGAATAAATGACTGATTATGTAAAATGTAAGAAGAGTTTAATTTCTTCGTCTTAATTTATTTGTTCGGTATTCTGTTAAAACAATTAAATTATAAGTGAAATAATGAGGGTTTAAAAGAAAAAAAAAAGTACATATTAGCAATTGTTACTACACGTTTATTGCCGACTGTAGTTGACGAGAAAAATATTAATTATTCTTCTAAAAACAAAAAACACTTGAAGAAACATCGTTTTTTTAGTAAAAATGGTCCTTGATTTAACCCAGTATAATTTATAAATAATTGCAATTTGTTTTCAAGAAAAAAATTGGCGTAAAAAGAAAGATTCTAGGGAAGAGGGGGCTACCTACCCTTTTGCATAAATTGTGCTAAAAAATAAATAAAAAAATGTGTGCTGAAAGATGGGAACTGTTTACAAACTTAGAAGGTCTGCATCAGAGGTTAGAAAAGGATGACTAAAAGTGTCTATAAATTTATTAGAAGAGCGATTTTGCAGATTAAACGTAAACTACGAATTGTGAACTTGATATGTTTGTCAGCCTACCTAATACATACACCTGTACAAAAGCTATTATTCATAATATTTAATTAATAAGAGTAATTAACATCTAATTTATTGACAAACTCTTTTAGGAACGTAGAAAGATACTAGTTGCTACGAGTATTTTGAATAAAACATAATTAGGTATTTACAACGATTTTTGTTATACCTTTGAAATCTTTTAAATGTCTAGTAACATTTCACGACTAGACAGTTTTTCTAGTTGAAAAAATAATACAATAATTAAGCTAAACAAATACCTTTTTAAAAGTATTACCTAATTATATCAAAAAAATTGTACATAAATAATAGTTTGCCAACACAGCTTTCTTAAACAATGTAATTTGTATGTTATTCTAAAATTTCAAAGTTTTAAAGTTTGAGTTTATTGAGAAAAAAAAGCGTTTTTTTTGGAATGACAACACACCTTTCTAGAAAATTAAAAAAGCTTTCATTTGATGCGAATAGTAAGCAAAGCAGTTATTTATAAATGTTATTTGCAAATAAAATAAATGCTCAAGTCATCCCTCTTTAAGGAACCGATAGACTACAAAATACATTTTTTGTATTTGTTCACTAAAATGACTATTTTTTGTATACGCCCTAAAATGAGACTTTTCCGGATTTAATAAAATAGTACGTAAAATAGTTATTTTAAGGACTCAATCTTCAAAAACAGTTTTTTCGGACGAAAAAGTCAATTTGGTTACTATTTTGGCTATTTTTTTTAAAATTAATGTGAATTTGTTTTTTCAGAGCAAAAAAATGTTTGTAACACGTACCTAAAACGTTTTTAGAGATTTATCTTCTATTCCAGACTCGGCTATCGCCTTGTTTGAAAACAGCAACAGTTCGTCCGCAAAAACTGTACTTTAGGTATTTGTAGCAGAAATAACTATTTTCAAATTTAACTCAAAACACGCCGCAAAATTGATCTTTTGACGAATAGTCCTCAAAAATGTAGTCATACGACTTTAGCGGACTTGGCCTCAAAAAATCCATTGTGTAGAGGGTTTTTTATGTTGCTTTAATAATTATCTTAAAACTGACTAAGTATATTATGTTTACAAATGTCATGTAGACAATAAACATATTTTTAGATCAATTTGGTGGTTTCGAGAACTTTTTGTAAAAATTTTTTGTTTGTCACCTAAAAAGTTTTTAGGGACTCCTCTTCTATTCCAGACTCGGCTATCGCCTTGTTTGGAAACAACAACAATTCAACAATTTACTTCAAGTACTTTTAGTTTTCACTAATTGTAGTCGTTAAAAAGATCATTTAATAGGTGTCACAATTAGGTAAGTGTTAATTTTTTTGCAAAATGACAGAATATTCTATAAATTTACCAAAGCTACAGTTTTTGCCTGCAGATAAAAATTCCTTTTTTCAGCTTTGGAATTAACAAAAATTTCAATTATAGTCAGTTTTATTTATTGCTAAATTAAATCATTTATTACCATTAATGCTTGAGCTTGAAAAATCTTTAAATAGTTACTTATTTATTCATTTTGCGGTTACAACAATATCTTGTGGTTTTTATACGGTGTCTAAAATTTATTTGCCTCTTTGTAGCATATGCATTCTTTCACATTTAATTAAATTTTATTCTTTACAGCTACTGCTAATCTAATATGATTGCTATTATAGTGTAAAATGCTCATAATTTTTTTTATTACAAACACTAAACACACGGAGCAGCCAATGCTAATGCTGTGGAATAGCGAAATAAATCGAATAATTTATGTGGTGTCCACGCTGCCTCACCATAAAATAAAAGAATTTATCGATGTCATATACGGTAATATCCCGTTACATTTTTACTGCACATTCATCTAGACAACTTTCATTTCAATGGCTAATTGCGTTATTTTTCCTGACGTTGTTCTTGCACTTGAGATAAATTATAATTTATAATCTACAAACCCATTGCCTGGTGTCTTTTTTGAACTGAACAATTCCTGAATGCACTCCTGAAGGTCACTTATACCTATATATGCCAGGGTAAAAGGCTCGACAAGCATATTGTTTAGTTCAGCATACAAAAACATGAACGGATTGGTAAGCCGGCAAACAAAGAAAAATGCCAACGCTTTTTTAGATCATTGCAGCTCTAGCCATTCTGGCTGTGGCCTCCGCCACTCCCTCGGGCCACATCGGGGGGACCGTAGTCGCGGGTCCCTCGGGAATCGTCACCGGGCATGGCGCCATTGGCCCTGTAGGCCATGGGCTGGGCTTGGGGTTGGGCCATGGACTGGGCTTGGGACATGGAGTTTGGGGTGGACATGGGGCGGTTTTGGCCGCTCCTGTGGCTAGTGCTGTGGTCGCTGGACCCGCTCTGGGTCATGGACTCGTTCTGGGTCACGGACTCGGTCTTGGACACGGTCTCGGAGTCGTCACTCACGGAGGTGGCACCATTGGAGTCAGTGGACATGGGGCTGCCATCCATGGGCCTGGAACTGCCCCAGTTGTCGTCGCTGGACCTTCGGGAAAAGTCGCCGCTGATGGGCTTTGGGGACCCACCGCCAATGTTGGGTTGGGCCATCATGGGAATCATGGCTGGTAAAAGACTGAACTAAGCCAATATCACACAAAGGTTGCCATGACAGATCGGTTTTTGCGCTACTGGAAGCAGTTTTATGTTTGAGGGAGTCTGTGCCGATGGTGTTATGGAAGCCTTTAAAATCATACACTTGATCTACCAAAAATAAGTATCGCGAGGAACAGGATCATGAATTTTCTTGTACATTACTGTATGCTATTTATGCAACATACCTGTAAAAATGTGTTCAATGAATAAATGATGGATGATTTTGTATTTGTTGTTTTGAAAAATTAACCCCACGTCCTAAAGGTCATGCAGAAAATATTTCTCGATTTTGTAGTACATTTATACAAAAAAAAAGATATAGTTAAAGTAGAAGAAGTTTCGTTTTTTTTGAAATGATATAAGTGCAAAATTGTAAAAAGTGAGAAAAAACGGCAAATAGTTAAATTTTACCTTTGCTCACTAATAATAATTTAATACTGGCTTCACCGCTTCTGCAATCGCAAAATTAAAAAAAAAACTCAATCAAATTTTTGATTGGGTAATAAATCATGTGTATTTGTAGGTGTTAATCATTAGCTGTGATTATAAATAAAAAATAAAGATATATACGGATAGAAACAGTAAACACAAACAAATAGAAGTAAATTTTAGAACTCACACCCCATCAAAATTTTGTTTATTGTAGAATTTTTTGAAAAAATTTTTGTTTTATTTTATTGGTATGCAACAAAGGAAAGCTCTAAATTATATTTTCTACACTTTTGCTAATCAACTATGTATGTGAATTACATTTGTATAATTTAGAGTGTGAAAAATTAACCCCACGTCCTAAAGGTCATGCAGAAAATATTTCCCGATTTTTTTTATACAAAAAAAAATGGTTAAAGGAGAAAAAATAGTTAAAGGAGAAGTAAAAATGTAGTCCGTTTCAAATCTACTCAGAAAATGGCAACAAGGAAAACACGGTAACTTTTTTCATATTTCATATTTTAAAAAATAATTTTTGTTTATTGAGTTTTGTTAGCGTATTGTGTGTATTTAGGCAGTTACGTCTTTCGAGGTAGCATTTTTTGCTCAAAATTAAACATTTTTTATGTTGTTATGTTTTGTTTACCTCCAAAAAATAAATATATAAATGAAAGATTAAAAAAAAACTGTTCCATAAGTACTCTACTCGTATTGATTTTTCGTGTATCTATAAAATATTATTAAGAAGGCAGTAATTTTATTTTAAAGTAAAAATTGTCTTCAATTGTAAGAATTTTGCTTTACTACATGCCAAAAATTAATTATTAATTAATTAATTAATTGTTCGATTCTTGGCTTACTATCAATGAAAGCCGTAAATCATAACGTATTCATTTTTGAAAAAATATTAATTAACAACTGTATAATTAGAAGTCTGAAAAACTTGTAAAATGTGTCATTTCCACCTGCACGCGATAAAGAAAACTTCATATTTGTCGACAATTTCGTAATTATGAATAACTTCACATTTATGCAAAGAAAAGGTGTGGTAACGGAAAAAGAAAAATGTCGCAAGGTTGCATAGCGGTATAAAACAGAAGTTAAAGATAAATGACATTAAGTCAGATCCTAGTTACAGTTCACAGATTCTGCAATGAAGTTTATGGTAATACCAATTCATTTCCGATACATTTTTATACATTTCATGCACTACTACGCTTGAACTCACTTTGTAGCCAATTCATAATTTTCTAATTCATTAACGGATCATCAAAATTAATTTGAACATTTTTTAAGCTTTCACTACTGGCCTTGGGCTACGTAGCGATAGCTGTCGCCGCCCCCAGTTTGCCGGTAAACCCTGGAGGCATCGGGGGCTTATTTAAGGGCCCCAATTCGGAAACCATCATCAAAGGGCCCGACGGAAGTGTTATAACTTCAGCTGCTGAAGGTGGAGAAGTGCACACTAATCTTGAACCAATCGTAGTTGCCGAAGAAGTAGTACCTGTAGAACCCGTGGTACCTATAGAAGCGGTAGCGGTACCTTCCCCACCTGTAGAAAACAAACAAAGTTCTGACTTGATTGGCCCTTCTGGCAGAATAGTTACACAAGGGTCACAATCTATTATTGCCGGGCCTGCTTCAACCACAATTACAGGTATCTACAATATGAATTCACAAAACAGCATAATAAAATAACATTTTAGGTAGTGCTGTATTAGCAGAAACTGTAATAAAAGGGGCACCAGTTGTAGGAACACCAGTTTTAAGTGTCGCTCCAGCTGTTGTACCTGTTGCAACTGTAACAGCAGCTCCTATTGCTGTAAGCCCAGTTTCTGTAACAGTTCCACCTTCCCCTTTGGTTCTTGAAACTGATTTAGTTGCTCCGGCTAGAATTTCTAGTGTCACTCCAACTTCTCTCAATGTTATTGCAACAGCTTCAGTTTTACCACACTATACAGCTACAGCAACTGTTGAAACGGTTTCTTCTTTACCTGTAATTTCTTCAACAGCTGCACCAGTTCCTGTCGCTGGTTATGGGGTACACGGTGTGACTGTTAATGGTTTTAAAGATCATTTGGTTCATGAGTTTTCAACGGCATCGCCTTTGCCAGTGATACATTCAACAGCTTCTCCTGTAAATGGCGTTGTAGGCGTTGATTCATCAACAGAATCACCAATAATTTCTTCAACTGTATCTCCTGTTATACAAAAAGGAATTGCTGTCAAAGGCCTTGTAGGAAATACTGATCATATTAATCTAGGACCTCAATTGGTTTACTCTCCAACACCATCAGTACCTAACAGAATACACCAACAAGATCTTGCTGCTCACGGTCTTGTAGGAACTAATGATCGAATTGATCTTGGACCTCAGTTAATACATGATCAATTAGCTATTGATAACAGACAGTTGCACCTCAATCCAGCTTTAATCCCGCCTGCGAATATAATTCCCCCTGAAATATCAGTAACCCCAAAAACGCCCATTGCCCGCTTACGTCCTACTCCCGGTACTTTGCTTACAACTCCAGGATTGGGAACAGTTGCGAACTCCCCAAATATATTAAGGGAGGAAGGGAGTGTTGGTATAAATGTAACTCCAAACTCTTTACAATACGTACCTCAATACCCACACATATTAAGAGAAGATGGAACTGGAGGATATGGTGTGTCCCCAAACACTTTACGATATGTACCTCAACATCCGCACATATTGAAAGAAGAGGGAAGTGTAAGTTTTGGTGTAACTCCAAACGTATTAAGACAAGATGGAAGTGCAGGATATGGCGTTACCTCAAACACCATACAATACGTACCTCAGTCTCCTCACTTATTAAGAGAAGACGGAAGTGCAGGTTTAGGTGTAACTCCAAATACTTTACAATACGTACCTCAGTACCCACACATATTAAGAGAAGATGGAACTGGAGGATATAGTGTTACCCCCAACACTTTACGATATGTACCTCAACCTCCGCAGATATTAAAAGAAGACGGAAGTGCAAGTTTAGGTGTAACTCCAAACGTATTAAAACAGGATGGAAGTGTAGGGTATGGCGTTACCCCAAACACTTTACAGTATGTACCTCAGTCTTCTCACATATTAAGAGAAGATGGAAGTGCAGGTTTAGGTCTAACTCCAAATACTTTACAATACATACCTCAACCTCAATTAACAAACCAGCGACAACCTCAACTCAGTTCGCAACAATTCGTAGCTTTACAAAATCAACAAAATTTGCTCAATAACCAGATACAATATGCACCAGCAGGTCAAGCTACTGGTCCTGCTTTGTTTACTCCAACTGAAGAACCAAATGAAGACCGACCAGGCGAAGATCCCAATGTTGCAATAGGAGGTGCTCGAATAACACCACCACCTCCACCGCCAAATATTCCACAACAAGGAGTGTTAAGTTCGGAATTGGCTAAATCTGGAATTGATGCAAGTCAGTTGCAGTTGACGAATGTGCCTTTGTCGGCTGTGTCTAATTTTCCAGAAGATTTGAATGTCAAAAGGGCTGTAATTTACAATGTGAGGCCGCAAAGTAGGGGTCGACATGGTAGACAAGTTGAAAACGAAAAGAAAACAAACTAACAAAATAGGGAAAACAACTAGTCAGTATTGAGTTGTGGTGTACTAATATTCGCTTAAATAAGTTTGATATTGTTTGCATTTTTTTATATTATTTCATAAAGATGTAATAAATAATCGTTTTTGTGTTTTCGTTTTTTTCAAATGATATAAGTGGAAAATTGTAAAACGTGAGAAAAAATGGCAAATAGTTAAATTTTACCTTTGCTCACTAATAATAATTTAATACTGGTTTCACCGCTTCTACAATCGCAAAATTAAAAAAAAACTCAATTCAATTTTTGATTGGGTAATAAATCATGTGTATTTGTAGGTGTTAATCATTAGCTGTGATTATAAATAAAAAATAAAGATAAATACGGATAGAAACAGTAAACACCAACAAATAGAAGTAAATTTTAGAACTCACACCCCATCAAAATTTTGTTTCAATTATATTCCTTTATTGTGGAATTTTTTGAAATTGTTTTATCAAATTGCTCTTTAAGGAATAAATACAGGGTGTTCGGTCCAAGTCGCCCCGGCCAATAATACCTAAACTTACTTTTTTTTTTCAAAAACTAAATTTTCAAATAATACTATTCATTCCTCGCTTTCTTAGTAAATGCATCAAATTTAGTTTTTCAAATGGAACACCTATGTTTTTTTGCTCGAAGCAATAATAATTGCCATGAAAAATACGGTAAAAATTACATTTTACTTTACATAATGCACTCAGAAAACAATTTAAATTTTTGAATTTTATTGCAAATTTTGCAACGTAGGCGGATTTTACTTGTCAAGGTATTCGTGCAAAAAGCAATATGTTTAGATAGCGTTTAATTGTTAGATCTTTAATAATGGATGATTTTAATTACGACGAATTGGTAGATCAGCTTGAACTGTTTTTTAATTGCAATAAAAATAGAGCGGAAGCTGAAAGATAGTATAGAGAAAAATACTCAAATAGAGTTCACCCACATCGTTGGAAATTTAGGCAAACTGAAAAACAACTGAGACGAATAGGTTCGCTTATTAAAAATAAAAAACCTGGGTTCTTTGTGAAGAACAAAAAAATAGAAATCTGAATGTTCTGTTATCAGTCGAAGAAAATACAAGAGTTTCCATAAGAGAACTCGCTCATCAACTGGCAAATTAGATTTGTCAACCAACAATTTAACTGTATCCAAACATTTTTTTATTCACATTGTGTTACGCAAAATGTAATAAATAGTGGTTTACAGTATTTTTCATGTCAATTATTATGTTTGGAGGAAAAAAAAGAGGTGTTCCATTTGATAAACTAAATTTGGTAGCATTTCCGGCAACACCTGATGTGCTAAAAAAATGATACATTTATTAAGAAAGCCAAGAATGAATATTGTTGCTTAAATATTTACTTTTTGAAAAAAAGAAGTAAGTTATCAGCCAGGGCGACTTGGACCGAACACCCAGTATACCGATTTTGGTAGTTTTTGAAAAACTATCAAATGCGTCTTTAAGATAAAAGATCAATGCATTATTTATTTTTATGTAAGCAATCTTTGTGAAAATGTTCTTAATTATTTTTCTTAATACTTTTGAGTATTACTAAGACTTCCAAGTGTAATTTTTGGTGGCTAGATTCGCCACTGTTGATTAAACAAGTATTTTAATACGAGAACAATTTTTTTTAGTTTTATTAATCCGAGATTTAGTTCCTATTTAACGAATACAATGTTCTTTTAAGAAATGTCACGTTTTTCTTCAATACTTAAAATACTTAATAGAACCTTGAAATATCTCCACCCAACAATTTTATTTTAATTCGAAAACTTTAAAGAGCAAGTGCAATAATAATTACACCATTCCTTTTGTCATTTCGTTATAGACAAGGTTACTGAATCAAGAATTAACTATTTTCTCCAAGATATTTTTTCATTAAAACATTATTCATTAATCAGCATTTTTTATTTATATTTTTTCTCCCAATTTAGAACTAGATCGGTCTTTATCAATAACAACACATAATTATGTATATAAATATAACCAGATACATCTGCTTCACAAAATCCTTAAAATTCAGTCAGTCCTAAATCAGCTTTCCTGTAAGTCCCAGACCTAAAGCCGGCCCTGCAATGATCGTTCTTCCACCAATCAGAGCAGGTGCAGCGATCGCGCCAATACCAGCGTTGCTTATAACAGTCCCGGAAGGTCCTGCAAGAACGGCTCCAACAGGAGCTGCAATTGCAACAGGAGCAGCAGCTGCCACTAATCCAGGAGTGACTGCAGCAGTCACCACACCTCCAATTTTGGGAGCCGCCGCTATGGTTCCAGCTTGTGCAGCAGCTGCAATTGCGCTTCCATCCGATCCTGCGATTGTGGCTTCGGCCGCAGGACCCTTGAGGACGACTCCGGGGGCTGCAGGACCGGCCAAAGCAATGCCTCCGAGACCAATGACGGAGGCGTTAGTGGCCGAAACCACGGCGAAGAGGGCGATAAGGGCCTGGAGAGTTTTAAAAATATTTTCTTAAACATAAATTAGTTAATACTTACCTGGAAATTCATAGTGATGCGGTTTGAGGTTTGATTTATGGACGGGTCTACCCTAGTATTTATACAAGACAGGACAGCCTTCATGTGAAAATATTATATTACGTTTTCCGTATTTGTAGAGGCGTTACCAACCCATGAAATATTTTTCTTTGGTTATTGCATCATTTTGACGACGACGACAGACAGTTAAATGTTAAAAAAAAGAGTTATATGCGTTTAGTTAATGCGATTTTGTTACACAATTCTTTTCATAGTTTTGTGAAATAGTTGATGAAATGCAGTTCTAAGAACAAAAAAAAATTCTGTGAATGGAAGCACAGATGAATTTCCATCCACAAATTAACTAATTAACTAGACAATAAAACAATACAAGCTTTAGATTGAAAAGTGCTCTGTGATGAAATTTTCTACAAAATATTGTACATACCTATTATACAGCAGTGAGCGGCAAAATTATGAAATAATCTTATGAAAACTGGAAATATTTTGTTTTGGCAAAAATGGGCGAACAGGTCAATTTTCTTTTTAAAAAATACACAACAAAACTTTATTTCAAATTTGACACTTTTTGGTCTTTGAGTAATGACGTCATCGATATTTAATATTATATAAAGTTTTAAAAAACAATCACCAAAAAAATAAAATAATATCACCAAAAAACGAACATACAATTTTATCAAGTTGAAAATGTTGTAGTTTTAAAAAAGGAAATTGGCCTATTCGAGCATTTTTGCCAAAACAGAATATTTTCAGTTTTAATTCATAACATTATTCTATAATTTTGCCGCTCACTATATAATTAAAGAAAAAAAGTAACAAATTGGTTTTTAAATTAGTATCAAACCTTTCCATCTTTGATTTTTTATATCTAAAATCAAGAAAAAGTTCTAGGTGTCCCAAACTACAAACTACTACTATTAAACTATATGCTTTTCACTAATGGTATTTTTTTAATAAACATGGTTAATTATATTTATTATATGAATCAGAAAATCAAGGTGAATGTCACATTCTCTAATTAACTCAAAAGATTAACATAAAGATTATACAAAATACCATCTGTTTCATTTAATTATTCACACACTTAATCAGAAAACGAATATTCATTGTGATATGAAAAATCTGTTAAATTCAATAAATTTTTACACAAACATAATGGATGTACCTGCGTATGGTACATTTATTTTAGTATAAATTATTAATTACTCATCCACATGTAATTTTAATACACATATGTTACACATATAACAATATGAAAAAAAAGATAATAAGGGTTAAATTAATTGTTGTAAATATTTAGTCAATATTTTTTATAGTTTATAGTTTAAATGAATTTAGATAGTTTTATATGGAAAAGAAAACTCATTAGTAAATAAATTAAAATTTTCTATGTCGAGTTTTACAACAAAACGCTATAACTAGAATTAAAAATAAATTAAAGTTTTCGGTTTAGTCAATATTTAAAAAAAAATTAATTAAAATTTTCTTTTGTTATTGCATAAAACATTATTCCGGAAAAATAAAGACAGTGGTTAATGTATAATAAAAATTTTCACTACTTTGAAAAACAAGAATTAAAAAAAAGTAACACGTTACCAGGAACGTGAGGCCGGTTCGAAAGTAGAACAAAATTAATAATTGAATAATATTAATTACATCTGAAAAAAATAAATAAGTCTGTTAGAAATTAAAAAGTGCTTTTGTGCATCTTTTACTCAAAAAATATCTACTTTTGAAAACGACGAGAAACTTTGCAAAATGACGTTTTCTAATAAAAATTCAACATTTTCATAAAAAGTGTTTTTATAAACCAAATTTAGAACATGTCTACTTAATTATTCACTCCTTAAATTGTACAAATCTTAGAAATTGTTTAGTCTTTCTTAAGAAAACCCACAATAAATTCTCTCTCCAAGTATCAATTGACATTTAGTAATGCAACCGTTTTTTAATAAAACTCCATATCCTTTGTATTCTCCACCCAGCACATGTCTTGTCGCCAAGAACAGTAACCATGCAATACCTACTAAATATGCGTAAGATTAGTTGAAGGTTAGTATATTTTTCCTGAAAAAAATTGTATATAAACCCAACAGGGTAGTAATGTCCATTCAGTTCCCAATCAGCTGAGAGCAACAACACCATGAACTCCCTGGTAAGCCACCACAACCAACAACAACAAAACCTAAAAGTGCATTTCTCTCGAGGTCGCCGTCTTTCTTTTGGCCGCTGTGGCCGTCAGCCATGCATCTGTCATCGGTTTGGGTGCCACTTTGGTCGGACCCGCCGCCCCCGGAGCTGCTCTTAAAGGCCCCGCCGCTCATGCCGCTCTTGTAGGACCTGACGGAAGCCACATTTCTGCAGCCGCCCAAGCTGGAGCCTTAGCCGCCGCCCCCATCCCCGGAGGCGCCGTTAGTGCCGCCGTATCCCCTGGAGTTGTTGCTGTGGGACATGGACTCGGGCTCGGTCATGGGGCTGTTCTCGCCGCCCCCGCCGTCGCTATTGGGCATGGTGGATGGGGACTTGGATTGGCTGGTCATGGACTTTGGGGACATGGGTGGTAAAAACCAGACGATTTATGTACTCGATAGGTTTAATAAAGAAATTTGCAATTTTTTATACAATTTTGGGTTTTATTCCTTTTCTGATTTTTGGGGGTGATACCGTTACTTCTCCGCAATCACGTGTCAGAACAAATGTAAAGAAAGTCATTCTTCAGAGTACCCCGCCCTGTTACACATTCTTGAAGCATTCAAGGTTAATAAATAACAACAAACATGGCCTTAAAAGCACAATTTAAGAGACAAATAATTGTTTTCTCGCACACAAAAACACAAATTGTATAATTATAAAATGTCCACTCTAATTCGGTTCTTTCAACTTAATTATTTCAGTGTTTTGTGTGTTTATAATTTCCGCAAAGAAGGGCCAGTGACGGGTGTGCGAGGTCACCTCACTTCTATAAATGCATCTAGGTACCACCTTCTTGTTATTTGATCGCACGATAATTGTATTAACATCATGAAAACAGTGGTAAGTCAAGCGTGTTGAAAAAAATGAATTATTGTGATCTTTCAGGGCACACAATTTTTTGTTTTGGTTGTGATTGTTGGTACCGTAAGGGCGAGCCATTTGGGTGTGGGATTGGTAGGGCCTGGTACTCACGGTGTGGTACTTCAAGGACCTGGCTCGAAAACCACTCTACTGGGGCCTGATGGTAGCCACATTTCCGGTTACGCTGCTGGTGGTACCGTTGTTGCACCTGCCCATCATGGAGGTGTTGTAAGCGCAGCGGTAGCTCCTGGTTACGTAGGAGTAGCTCCTCTTTTGGCAACAGGATCTGGGCATGAAGGACAATACATTCCCGATTACACGGAACATTTGTACGATGATGGGTCGTATAAAGGGGATTTGTACGATGAACATTATTGAATAAGTGAATAAATAAGCATTTACCACACAAGCCAAATACATATATTTTTTGTTAATCAAAGATTGTATTTTATTTAACATTAAATTCACCATGATGACCATGTTACTTTGACCCCGTCATCGGTTGTGTAAGCAGGGTAAGTGTAGGTCACGTGAGTATACGGGTACCATCCCCAATTAAACCAACCAAGATAGGCTCCTGGTATCCCAAATATCTAAATAAAATTTTTAGTTACAAAAAAACCTAAGGTAGGTGGCAAACTTACAAAATTTGGTGCCGGTTTTGCGGTTATGTTAGTAATGACCAAAATAATTGTCAATAAAGCAATTGAAATCTAAAATTTTTACACAGAAGAAAAATTGTTTTAATCACACATAAATTTTAAACTCACGTAGAATTTCATTTCTGTGCTCAATAAACTGTGGTTATAAGCTTGTTAAATTATATTGACTGTGACGATTTTCTGTAGCATGTTTTAATTTATAAGTTTATTATTGCCTTGCAGAAAAACACATTTACGTCACTGATGCTACTTTAGTTATTTTTAAAGAAAATAAAAATTAATCTTTGAAACGTTTATAAAAAGTGGTATAATTTATTGAAACTACGAGCAAGTAAAACAATAAACCGGTGGAGATACTTTAGACTCATTATCATGAATTTATAGTACTTATTTGTCACATTATCTTAAAATTGGAAAAGATTTTTATGACATTTGCGTGGGATTTGCAAAATTATTGATCACATCACCAGACAATTAACAATAAAAGTCAAAAAGATATAAAAAAACTCTTCACCATTTTTTTTAATTCAGTCCCTTACTCTGCCTGCAATTGCTTCACCAATTTTTAAACGTGAGTATTTTTGCATTGGAATAATAGAACCACCGCCCATTTATTAGAATGCACTATTCTGCACGACTTGATAGCAATCGACCTTCACTATTTTCATTAAA
Organism: Tribolium madens; assembly: GCF_015345945.1. NCBI lineage: Eukaryota > Metazoa > Arthropoda > Insecta > Coleoptera > Tenebrionidae > Tribolium > Tribolium madens. The sequence continues at coordinate 4,461,675 of NW_025400985.1, read as the reverse complement.
TATAAAGTCTATTTTTAATTAGCTTCTGATAAACATTTTACGTCTGCAGAATGTCAGATAATTATTTATGGTGCTAAACTTTTCTTTTATTTTATTAAAACTTTAGTACAGGGTGCCCCAAGTTTTAGGGCCGGCGCAAAAATAAATATTTCTAATTGATGATTATCAATTGATAATATATAAATATTTATTTTGGGGTAATTACCCCAAACGCCCCCGAAAAATATTCCAAGTCTCAGATTTTCAATATTAAAACCTATAATCAACTTTATCATTATTCTATTTTTGCATATACCCCAGAAAAAAATTAAAGAATTTTTAGAAAATATTCCTTTCAATTGAAATTTTTTTCTCCAAATTTGATTTTTTAGGTCTCACTACCATACGCTAAAAATTTTGTACAATGTACAATATTAAAACACCAAATTAAACTGTATTGAATCCTCTATCGTTTACACTATCAAAACCTTTTTTTAATCAATTAAAAATATTTATTTTTGCGCCGCCCCTAAAACTTGTTTTGAAATAATACAATATTATTTCAAAACAATAAATTATTGCAGATATGAGTTTTCGTTGTTTTCCAAACCAAGCAGTGAACTAGAAAGAATTTTCTATTAACAGTTTCACACTGTGGACACAATATTAGGCACTCATTTACATATTTACGATTACGCACTACAGTGTGTGTAAGATATTACGTATAAAAAAATATTTCCAGAGTTTTTGTTGGATTTTAAATAAATATTTAATTTTTAAATATTAGTAACTCCTTTCTATTTATATCAAAAGTAATGTAAAAATATAAAAAATGTTACGGTTGCATAAAAAAACTTCTGATAGGAACCTAGTTAACCTTATTAACTTTCTAATTCTCCCGATAACAATTTTTTATTGCTGTAGTCTTTCTCGTTTGATTAAATCATGGTGTCAATAACGTGGTTGTCAAATCATCAAGGTCATTTTATAAATAACAGGCATTAGGATGAACACTGTTAAAAGTAATACATTGTAAAAAAAATGATCTTAAGTGTTAAATCTAAATTCAATTAAAAAAAAATGTTATACAAAATTTGATTTCACGCTTTGTTAATACGGAAAAAATGAAACTGACTTTGTTAAAATCCAAATCAATTTTAATTGAAAAAATAGCTAAATAATGAAAATTTTAGCGGAAAGAATTACTGATTACCTATCGATAAGATGCAAGCAAACTTCCCACACTAATTTTTGCAATAATCTTGGAAAGTATAAAAGTGAGACGATTTCAGAATCGTCAGTTATTGGGTGGCTTGACAGTAGACATAAAATGAAACTAAACGTAAGCATAACACAATACTTGTAAAAAATTTATTTAATTCGATTTCTTTCAGCCTTTGATCTTAGTTTGTGCTAGTGTGTTATTTGCTGGTTCGGCCGTAGCACAGTCTTTGTCTGACATTCCAGCTGTTTGTGCTAGTTATTTAAATGGAGCTAGCTCGATTAAAGGACAGAATTGGGGGAGTTATGCGAAACCATCAGGAGTTTATGGACAGTTAACTGGAGTTGGGAGTAGTCCCCAAACCCTCAGCTTCCCATCACAATCTAGTTACAATTATGGGGCCGGTTCTACAAACTCTCTACAAACTCCATCTACCCAAATTGAAGGGTATTCACCAAATAATCTTGGTGCTAACTCTGTGATAGATTCCTCTAATTATGGTTCATCTTCTATTGGGTCTAATGCTGGGCAAGGTTTAGGTTACCAACAACAGTTACCAGTCTCTACTAATTACGAATCAAGCGGAAATATTATTCCTAGTTTAGGATTAAATGTGGGACAACCTAATTCCATCCCAACAAACAACTATGGAGGAATGAGTGGTGAACAATCATTCAACTTCGGTCAAGGAACCGGATATGATACTTCTCAAAAACCAAATGTTCTTATTGGAGGTAGTGGCATACATTACGGAGATGCTAGTCAAGGACCATCACTTAGTGGCACCTTGGCACCAAGTGGAGGTGTGCTTAAACCAGGATATGACACAGGAGCTCAATTACAAAGTGCAAGCTATGGTCAATCGTCAGGAAACGCACTAGCATCCCCGACGACGGCCACTTCTGGAGGACTTGGTAATATTAGACCATCACAATCATTGGATACAGGGGTGCAAAATATCGGTTTTGGTCAATCATCAGAAGTTCAACCACAAATTATTAGTGGTGGCTACGGATCTGGAAATGATGCAGGAGTACCCACTTTTAATATGCCAATAAATAAAGATCTGGGTCAAGGAGGTTATTTTGGAAAAGCTTCTAGCAATTATGGAGCTAACACTCTTGGTGCTACTGGAGGAGATGCAAATGGTTATATTACCTCTGGTGGAGTTAGTTTAGGAAATGGGGTTGTTCCTACTCGTGGTTCAAATAACCTTGGTTTTGTTGGCGGGTCTGAACGTGGTGGAGAAAGTGGATATGGTTATGCCAAAAATTCACCTGGTGGTTTAAGTTTTGATACTGCTCGAAGTGCAAATGGTTTAGATGGATATAGTTATGCTAGCAATGCAGGTCCTGGAGGAAAAGCCGGTCTTAACGCCGCCGGTGGTACAAATGGTTTGCAGGGTTATAATTATGCCAGCAACACAGGTAGTGGAGGAAATAACGGTCTTAGTTCTGTTAGTAATGGATATGGATCAACTGCCACTGGTGGTGCAACTGGTTTGTCTGGATATGGTTATGCCAGTAATGCGGCTGGCAATGTTGGTGTCGCCGGTGCAGGAAATGGAGGTGCTGGAGTAAGCAATAGTATTGGTGTTGGTGGTGGTGCAAACGGATATAGTTATGCCAATAATGCAGCTGGTAGTTCAGGTCTTACTGCCATCGGTGAAGGATATAGAGCAAATGGTGGTGCTGGAGTAGGCAATGGTATTGGTGTCGGTAGTGGTGCAAACGGATATGGTTATGGTAGTTCAGGTCTTACTGCCATCGGTGAAGGATATGGAGCAAATGGTGGTGCTGGAGTAAGCAGTGTCGGTGGTGGTGCAAACGGTTTGCATGGATATGGTTATGCCACTAATGCAGCTAACGGTTTGGGCTACGGTAAAGAAAATAATGGTGTTGGTGCAGGATATGGAAGTGCTGCAGGATCTGGTGTTATTGCCGACGGCAGTTTTGGCGCTGACGCTAATGGACTAAATAATCTCGCTTCTATTGGTGGTGCAAGTGCTGTTGGAGTTGGCCAAGGAGCAGGTGCTGGAGGTTTAGATATAAACTTAGGTAATCTTGCAGCTGCTAAAGGTAAGACAATTTTGTTTAGAAAAACCGAAAATAAAGTGTCACTTATTTAGGAAAATCTTTGGCCTATGCTCACTCTGCCGAACAATCTGGTGCCAATGAAAAATCATCGAGCGAAGTTGATCACCACCGCGGCCCAGGAGGTACATAGTAGTCAATAACAATTTTCTATTACTATTAATTATTGTCTATTTTTAGTGTACCGTTACCACGCCAAGAAACAAAATGAGAGTTCCAAATTCCATACAAAAGTACAAAAATTTGTCATTCAGTCCGACAGAAGGTCTCGTTGAAATAACTGATTTTTTAAATGTTTGATTTAATAAAGACATATTTATTTAAGTAACAGTTTGTTAATGATTATTTTCCGGGCCTCCAGGAGATATTTCGAAGACCATGAAACGTTTTCTTCAAATTACTGCTGTCGGCCCACTCCGAATTGAAATAATTATCATCATCGTCCGCTTCAAGTTTTTTCAATTCTTCCTGTCTTCGATACGCGTGCATCATAAATTCTTTTCTTTGCTCTTCTGACATGATTGGCTCTCTTGCTGGAGGTCCTTGACCTCGTTTTGTCAATTTAACAATAACCTAAAGAATAACCTTTAAAAATTAAATAAAATAATCCACTTTTCCATACCTTGCACGTTTCAATTTTTCCAACATAATCCCCCAACATTTTTCCATCTCTGTACATTTCCTTTCCACAGAACCACAGTTGGGCCGTTGCTGGATCAATGACTTCAAGAGACGCTTGGGTTCCAGACAAATCTTCAATGTTTTCAAATTCCATTCGAATTACGTCATGAGGGGGCAATTTCATGGGATATACAATAAGAGTTGCTCCTTTGAGAATATTAATTGCCTCTTTCACCACCTTAATATCCAAACATTTATTCTGCAAAACTAAATTCTTTGAAATCATGTCTTTAGCATCTTTTATCGCTTTATTCAAAACATCTTGCATTTCCTTTCGGGGCTGTTTGCCATTTCTGCGACCGATGGGATCCTTATTTATTGTGAAACCCCCACTAGGGATACATTTTTCACCCCAAGTGTCCGTTAATTTTAATTCTTCAACTTGTTCAGGAGTCAAACCCAAAATTTCAGGAGGGTACAGTGTTCCATGTTTCGCTAGTTCTTCAATTTCCGAACAAATTCGATTCACTTTCAAACGCCCATTGAATATTGCAGTTATTTTTGTAACAACTTCTTCAACAGGAGTGTTGAAGGTAGTTTCAAAAAGAAACTGGCTTTGGTCATTGTTCTTCACGTGTAAAATTACCATTTTTGACAAATTGGAACTTATCACTTGCCAGTAATTAATTGTAACTAAATAAACAAGCTTTGATGCTATGGTAATATTGACGATCGGTTGCAGCTTGAGGTGTTTGATCAATAAATAATAAAAGAACAATAGAGAAAATTTTTCAAATGATTAAAATTAGCAAACTATGTTGAGAAATTACTAATAATAATATCCAAATTCCAAATACCAAATACACTTAAAATTGCCCACCAAAGACAAAATAATTGGATCAGAAGTAGTGCAACGTAAGGAAGCAAAAAAAATCTGAGAATTCATGACTAAGATGTAAATGTAACCGGTAATGATTGTATATTTCGAGTTTATTTTCAAATAGTGTTTTCTTTAGTGTCTTATTTAATTTGTAAGAACTAGGAAATTTTTTATTTATTTATTTTGTTTATTTTATTTTATTTGTTTTTTTAATAATTTTGTAAATCTTTTGTTTTTTTATTTATATCCTACTCCAAAAATTTGATGCTCCTAAGTTGTGATGCCCGTGTGCCATGCAAAACTTCAATTTTTTAATTATTCATCTATTTAAAAATAAATTAAAAAAATAGATAGGGCTAAAATAAAGGCAAGAAGCCCAATACGTAATCCTAAAAAAAATAAAAACATAATAATTATATTATTTTCACTGAGAACGGTTTTTGCTTAGAAATTATTATATGGGTTGGTCCTTACGCACAGCTCTAATTAGCCAAATTAATTTTGTGAAACGATTCTAGGAATTTGTAGTGAGACACATATTATGTTTATCGTTATTGTGTTACGTGTATTACAAAAAGTAAAAAAAAAAATAAAAGAACAAAAATTAATTTGCCCAGCAAGAACCACGAGGAGGTTTAGAGCATTCTTGCCAGGAAAGGGAAAGAATGGTATCAGAAATGATTTATTAACGAACGAAGGAAAAGAAGTTATTGGTAAAAATATACTGGGCTATTGCAAAAGGTCGTGACTGATTTGATTCGGATCAGTTTGTGAAATAGGAGTAAAAGCAAAAAAGAAAAGTAACGAAGGCAAGTTTTGGGATACAAAATAGAAAAACATTTTGAGAGACAAAAAATACTACGGTTTACTCTCATGTAGTTGTACTATTTTTTTAATTTTTTCTAACATATTTGTTCTTAAATGATAATATACCCTTGTGACAAAAAATTGGTTTAAAGATTTTTCTTTATATCTATACTTCTAGATCAAATTAGTGGAAAAAGAAGAATTACTGATGTTACGAAACGCATTTAGCACATTTGAAAGACACAATATTAATGTCGAAGATCCAACACGCCCGGCAGTCTTGAACTGCCTACTTCGAAAATTCCAAGCCGAAAGAAATCTTGGAAAAAGTCAAATTTAATCATGCAAACTTAAAAAACACCGTAAGAAGTGTTTTTTTACGCATGAGTGCAAAAATGCATGAGGTATATTCCCTAGATCATCCAATGAGAATTAGACAGACCACTATTTCACCAGACGAACAAAAACTTCTACGTGCCTTATGGCAACTGTCGCCGCTCTGTAATAAAGGAGAGCTACAAATTGTTTCCGACAAAGAGTAAATACTCTGCCCCAGGTTTTGTACCTCCAATAAAATAAAGAATATTTAATTGCCATGTGTGATCAATTTACCCTTATTTTAAATGTTATTTTTTTTTAAACTAAGATTAAATTTTATAGTTTTCCCATTATATATCGACGTTTTGACGTAATTAAGAACGCTCAAAAGTCAAAATGCGTTATTTGTTATTAAATTTAAGGGCTGCACGATCGAGCGTATTACGTGCGTGTTTATCTTTAAGAAATAAATTTAGATAAAATTGTTATGTACGAATAGGGAATCTCCGAAACTAAGAGGTTTAGCCAAAAATGAGTAATACATTCTGGGGCTCATTTTTTGAGAAAATAATATTGGTTAAAACCGCATCCCGCTATCGTCTTTTGTTTTCGACTTATAGACAAAAATTGACATTTTAGCGAAATCTAAAAAAATTCATATCTTCGTTATTATAGAAGACACAGATTTGAAATAAAGACGGCACTTTTTTACGTAGAATTTAATAATGTAGTTAACAATTTTTTTCAGTTGTTTGTTTAGCCGTAATAAAATAAACTTGTGTTTTTTTAAATGGGAATCATAGGTGGCTATGTCATTTTTAATAAGCTTGTTTTTTTCTTATGTAAAAAATATATATTTGTAACAAATTATTATAATACATTTTTAGCAAAAAATTATCTTTGATTTTTGTTCGCAGTTGGCCATGAAAAAATGTTGCATCTTCAACTAAAAGGATTTAAACTATATTATATTCAACCAGTGGCACTAATGAAAGAGTTTTCTAAGTACTAAGTGATGAAAAAGATGCAAAATAAATTGTAAATCAACTTATTGGCGACTAATAACATTTCTTTGTTTTTAAACAAGCTAACATTACCATTGCAACTTCTAGTGATACATAGAGTGTTGTAAAAAAAAACCGCTTTAATTCTTCAATAAAATATATTTTATATGACACAAAAATGACGATATGGCTATTCAAATACCCAAATCCCGTCTATGTGAAACGTTATCCTACCTCCATTAGATCATCAAAAAATGTTTTTTGTAATTGTGTTGACTGTTGACACATTTGTTTTTCCTATTTTTTGATTTTTTAAAAATATGTAATAATTTTGTTCTGAGGCGCTCGGATATTTGTTCAATTCTTCTACCGTATCGTATTTTTTAAATCTTTATAATGTTATCTATTTTTTCATCTATTTTACAGTTCACAAAACTCTTATTGATTATTATTTACACATTTGGAGTGAAATAGTTTTTCCATGGCCAACTATTATCACACAAAATATGTATTTCACTTTTTAAGTATAGTTATAAAAAAATATTTTGTTACAAATATATATTTTTTAGATCAGAAAAAATAAGCTTTTTTAAAAATGACATAGCCACCTATAATTCCCATTTAAAAAAATACAAGTTTATTTTATTATGGCTAAACTAATAACTGAAAAAAATTGCTAACTACATTATTAAATTCTACGTAAAAAAGTGCCTGTATAGTGTCTTTATTTCAAATCTGTGTCTTCTATAATAACGAAGATATTAATTTTTTTAGATTTAGCCAAAATGTCAACTTTTGTCTGTAAGTCGAATTCAAAAGACGATAGCGGGATGCGGTTTTAACCAGTATTATTTTCTCAAAAAATGAGCCCCGGTATAAACTAAAACTGTCGTGAAAGAGGAGATGCCGTAAGACTAAATCGGATTGTAGTCGGGACGAAAACGGGAAATGTTTTTGCATTTTTTATAATAACTACTATGATAATAATAATTGGGGTGCCAAATTGTCCCAGTCTCGAGTAGGATATTATGAAAAAACAGATAAAGCTATCAGAACCCATGCAGACAAAGAAGACAAAGTAGGTTCGCTCATGAGGACTTTGTCCGACTTTAACCCCCCCCCAATATTTATTAATTAATCTGGATATTCTTTTATGGGGTAAATTTAGTCAGAGACAGAATTTGGAAAAATCAGAATATGTTACAGATGTTAAGAGATTTTACCAAATTTTATTAGATGACAAACTATTGATAGGAACTCCATTTTAACTAAATAAACAAGTTTTGATGCTATGGTAATATAAACGATCGGTTGCAGCTTGAGGTGTTTGATCAATAAAGACTGTTAAATAATGGAAGTAATAAAAGAACAATAGAGAAAATTATTCAAATTCAGAATTGTTCTCACAATTCTCTGGCGTAATAAAACAAATTACACAGTTTTATTTGTGTTTAGAAGATGAAAATCTGTGGTAATAATACAGCATCGAATATTTGATTGATTTTTATCATTATTTTCAAAACGAAAAGTAAAGGAGTAAAATTGGAATATTTGTATCTTTTAGTTCAGCACAAAATTCAAGTTTGATTGACCCTCCCACACTTGCAGGTGTAAAATTGATTAAACCTTTTCCAATTAAAGAAAGATACGACAAGACCAATATGCAACTAATTTAATGCTACATAATTTAAAATTATTTGAATTTTTAATGTGCTTCATAAATTGAGTTGTCAATAATTAAGTGAAATATTTTTTCTAATTGAATAACAGAACAGTCAACCAATCAAATTAAAACAGTAATTAATACAGTCAAAAAGTGTATCGTAACCATGATATTGACATTCACCGAATGTCGTCACGGCTTTTCCTTTCTAGGTCAATAATAAAAGCAATAAAATCCCAACAATGTTAACCATTGACAAAACTCGATTAAGTATGGACGAAAATTACAAGAAAAAAATTTTAACACGACAGTGAGAGCATAGTTACGTTCTTGTTAGTGAACGGTAATTTTTTACGAAAGTGAAAATTTTAACGGTCGAAAAATCGTTTACCATGTTAGAATGTAACAATGTAAATGTTTTCACACTATTAAACATAATATTAAAAGCATCTCATTTGGGTAATTTGAAAATTTTATGCCAAATAAAATCGAAGAAGCATGAAGAATGTTTATCCTACTTTTTATGTAAGCAATATGTAATTAAACTTGAGTTTGTTTGACTCCTCATTTCTAAGACTTGGCCACTTTGTGGAAAGAAAGGTCAAGAACTGTGTATTATGTAATGTAGTCGTGATGTTCGTAAACGCAAATGTGTGATGAGTTAAAATAACTTGAGAAAGCTTGATAAGCTGATTTGATCTTTCTTCTTTTACGTTTTCATAGTCACATTTTTATAAAATGCCTACTGTATTGATGAAATTTTACTGAAAATGGCAGATTTTTTTTTATTAATTCAATTATTTGGAGCATAACAACTATTAAAAGAATTTAGACATTTGTAATGATTGCAATTAGCACATCGCCTAATTAGCCACAATTTTTGTAACACCATGTTGCGCACTGTATCACACAATACATTTTTATTTATTTTGAAAGTATAAATTTGATAGAAAATGCTAAAGAAATTCAGAGTAATGTCCTTTAAATAGTCATCTGTAGAGAACTTATTCTTGATGCACTTTTAATTATGCACCTGCAAAAAATTATCGACATTAGAGAGCTGCTTTAGAGCTTTTAGACAGATGGCCAAAGTCGTCCAATTAAACACAAAACGTCTAATTTACGAGCACTCATTAAAAGGAAATTATTTAATTTTTCCATGAAACAATGAGGTGAAGCAGAGTAGTAAAGAGCGTCGCCACAAGAATACCAAGATAATTATTATGAAAAATATTAAGGATACAGTAACCTTCAGCGAAAGTACTCTCCACCGTCCAGTGAAATTTTATGTTTGTCTCTCTTCACCATTCAATCTAGGACATGTTTCAACAAAAATCTACTTGGGCACTTTTATCCTATAAATAAGAGAGGGGTTTTCAGCTTCGGTGCATTTGTTTCACGGAGGTGAGTGTGAATCGTTTGTTGACGTCTTACCGTTTTTTGGACGTCCTCAAGTACAGCAACATGAATACTATGGTGAGTGATAGTGGCTCATCGTAATTATTTCTCAAAAGCTCAAAAAGTGCGGATTTTACAAATTTTTAGTGTTTTTTTATTTTTTTTTATTCTTTATTTGTTTCATTTATTTTACAGTTTCAACAATTATTATTATTTAAAATAAAGCTGTAAAAAATTATAAATTTTAGATTGTTTCGTATTGTCAAAGAGAAAAATCATAACAACATTCAGTAATGAAACTTCTGTAAACATACCAACTTATAATAGATCATTTTTTGACATACTCATAAAACCATAACATTTATACAGTTGTATGTAAAAAATTAGAGAATGGCGCTAGTAGTTGGACTTAAAGTATGTTAAAATTAGTAGATATCATCAATGTTTCAGATAATTCACAATTTTTATTCGATATCAATCTAAATCATACCAATTTCTAACAAAAACAAAGAAAAATTTGAATCAAAGAAGAAATTTAAATCATACCTACCAGTATCAATTATAAACACAAATTAAACAAAATATTTCCTGTGATTGATTTTGCTTGTTGGATAAAACCCTAAACTTAATTATAAGTATGTTATGAAAATTTGAAGGCATTCTGAAAGTGCTGATTACATGTATAGGAGAAAGTAATGTTTTTGATTTACGAGGAAAATAAGACCTCAATGAAAGAAGGCGATCACTTTCCGCTTGAGTGACTGAAGTAAACTGAAAGAAAAAGGGATATCAAATACTGCAAATCTTTTGCATTTAGTTACAAACACAGAAAGAAAACATTGGTCGTAAAGCAACTTTCATTTTCGCTTTCGTGAAGATGTTCAACATGGTTATTATTATTACCAAATTTTTTCTTTACAAACAAAAATTTGTATTAAACAGAATAAAATAGTAGTAACAAAATGTTTTATTAGCTTTCTTACGTAAAAATAAAAATCGTTTCATTATGAAAAAAAAAGAAAATAAAAAGCTACATTTAATATCTTCTATTGATCTTAATAGTTTAGGTTTATTTTTGTTAACTACAAATGTAAATATATACAGGGTGAATATTACTGAATATGAAGTATGAAACCAAGCGCTTTTTTAAATCATTTGTCTCCAAATAATATTAATAAATACGAATTAAACTCGGAATTAAAGTAATATAAAAAAGAAAACAAATTTGTTTTGTTTTTGAGTTATGCGACTTTTTCGTCAAAATTACAATTTA